>NW_007260557.1:113020-153114 GCF_000164805.1 Carlito syrichta | reverse complement strand
TGAAGTTTCGCTGCCCAGGCGGGTCTTGAACCCACGGGCTCAGGCAATCCGCTCACCTCAGCCTCCCAAAGGCGCGGGATTACAGGCTGAGCCACCGAGCCTGGCTCCATCTACTCATATTTTAATCTAATGAAAAGAATTCAATAATTGATGCCTTAGTTTTTAAACTAACAACTACAACTGGATGTTGCAGCAATTGACAAGTATTTTGACAAGGATGGTTCAACCTCTCAATATGTCCAGTTTAAAATAAGGGTATTATTTTAACAATGATTTCCTGAACCATAAAATTACAGGTTTTTAGCCAGGCATGGTGACTCACACCTATAATTCCAGCACTTTGGGAGGCCGAGGTTAGAGAATTGCCTGAGTCTAGGGGGTCAAGACTAGCCTAAGCAACTTGATAAGACCTCATCTCTACAATAAATCAAAAAATTAACTGGGCATGGTGGCACGTGCCTATGTTCCAACTACTTGGAAGGCTGAGGCAGAAGGATCACCTGAGCCCAGCAGGTCAAGATTGCAGTGGCTGTGAGTGTGCCACTGCACTCCAGCCTGAGTGACTGAGCAAGACTCCTACCCCCCTCCCAAAAAAAACCCAAATAAACAAAAAACTACAGGTTTTCACATCCAGAAATAGTGAAATAAAAATCTGAAAGCAACACGTGCAGCAAAGTGAAATTTACTGAAAGGGTAAGGTCTTTCCATGGTGGACTTAAAAGCAAGACAGTGCAAGAATCTTACATGCCTCAATGTTGCCTGGAAAGATGCTGTGCATTAGTTCACAAGTGAAGAGCACAGAGGTAGAAACCACACATGGGGAATCAACAGGCTGGTGTTTATAATAGCAGAAGTTTTCTTATAATCATCGATTTTTTCCCCCCAGTGAGATGACTTGATTACTCCCCAAAGAAAATCAAGTTATTGCCACAGGGGAGGGTTCCCTTTCCCTCCCACAATGAAAAAAGGACGGCTTTCTCTGGACGTCCTCTTTATTCACCACCCTGATGATTTGCCAACAGGAGGTACACTGTCCCACTCACTCGTGAGGAATCCACAGAGCACTCTTCCACACTAAGCAAGCCACCGCAGTTTAGCAGGTCCCAAAACAATTTTCCACGATTCCTTTTATTCCACTTCACCTCATCATTTCAAAACTACCTCAGCAATTTGTACCCTCATATATGTCAGAGAAGTCTTGTCTATGCTGCAAGAATTGAAGAAATTTTGGACTTATGAGAGGCAGGGAGTAGAAACTGTTTATAGATACGGACCTCATATTTTATCTGCTATTAAATCATCAGGACTGCCTGTCAAAATTTGCCTGGTCCAGATGAAACCTACAGACAGAGTGTTTATGGATACACAGAGTGTCATAAAAAGACCATGAAGGTCAAAGACATTGAAGTTTCTCTGTGTTCTGCTGCAGACATGGACTTGGATTAGTAGGGTCAATCAATGGAAATGACAGCCCTACCACATAGAAGTTACCATGCGTATGTCCTCCCTCCTACTTATTTCTGGCCAGTGCCCCAGTTTTTCCCATAGAAACTGTCACTTAATCCCCTACACTTTCAGATTTAAATTCTGCAGCTCTCCAGACACACTTTCTTTTGGCTTAAGTTCTTCCTTGAACCACCTGGCATGCTAGCCCACTGTCTGAAAGGCTCATGGAGGTCTTGAAAGTCTTGCCAGAGAACTCCTAGCAACTTTGGAGGAAGTTGCACACTAAGGCTACAGAGTTTTCAACAACTTGATCTGCCAAGGAGCCGTGCTCTGTACTTTAGAGGACTGAAGCCAAAACCTAGGTTTGTACTGCCATTGCAAGCAGAATGGAGCACACCCACCTCTCGGACTGCAAAGGAGTCATTAAAATGTGGACTTGAGAGAGACTTTGGCCAGACGTTTAAATTTAAATTCTGGCCTCATAAGTTTCCTAAATGGAAAAAATCATATTCTTTAAAAAATAGATATAGTCTACTAGAGGCCACCATCTCCAACGTCAGCAGTGATGTGGTTGCTTTCATTTCTTTTTCTTTCTTATATTCTCACTTGTCTCCATTTCCCTGAGCTGTGCCCACTCATAACCTTTTGTAAAAGAATACTTTACTCAAGAATATTGTCTCAGATTACTTAAATTAGAAACTTAAAAAGGCAATGAAATAAAGCCTCAATATTCTCCAATCTTTCTGCCTTAATGGTTTTTAGTGAAAACCAACTAAAATGATTTTTCAGAAAAAATATTAGAGAAAATTGGACTAAATGGAATAACCCTCAGTAAAGGATGCCAGAGTTAGAAATGAAACCCTTTTATGAGCAGCTACCAACTGGAAATAAGAAAGAGCTACAGCAGCAGTTTTCAAATTTTCTTGCTTGCTTGTGTAACCTTTAAGGTAATATGAAAAACCACGAACAGGCTCGGTGGCTCAGCCTGTAATCCCAGCGTTTTGGGAGGCCAAGGTGAGTGAATTGCCTGAGCCCACGAGTTCGAGACCCGCCTGGGCAACTTGGCAAGACCTCATCTCTACAATAAATCAAAAATTAGCCGGGCGTGGTAGCGCGCGCCTGTAATTTCGGCTACTCGGAAGGCTGAGGCGGAAGGATCGCGGGAGCCCAGCAGGCCGAGGCTGCGGTGGCTGGGAGCGGCCACTGCACTCCAGTCTGGGTGACAAAGTGAGATTCCAACTCAAAAAAATAAATTAAATAAATAAATAAAATAAAAACTAAGTATTTTCTTTTATTGACAATCCAACATCCAACATTTTTTTCACCATAAGCTTAAATGCAAGTTCTATTGTATTTAAACTCTAATATTTAAAATAGTTAGCTGGGCACAGTGGCTTATGACTGTAATCTCACCACTGTGAGAAGCTGAAGCAGGAGGATCACTTGAGTCCAGGAATTCAAGGTTACAGTGAGCTATGATCACACCATGGCACTCTAGCCTGGGCAACAGAGCGAGACTCTGTCTCAAAAAAAAGATAAATAAATAAATAAGCGATTTTTTTAAAAAGTGTTTATCACTCTTTTAAATGTCTCCAGTGGAATGTAAATGCCATGCCTATTTGATTCCCATTATCATTCATTTTAAAAATATAGAAACAAGGTATTTAACTGAAACTTTGCACTGTTTCTTTTTCACTTGAATTAGTGTTTTGTTGGGTTTTTTTTTTGGTTTTTTTTTTTTTTTGAGTAGGAGTCTCACTCTGTTGCTCAGGCAGGAGTGCAATGGCACACTCACTGCCACTGCAGCCTCGGTCCACTGGGCTCAGGTGATCCTTCTGCCTCAGCCTTTCAAGTAGTTGGAACTACAGGTGTGTGCCACCATGCCCAGCTAATTTTTTGATTTATTATAGACATGATATCTCGCCAAGTTGTTCAGGCTGGTCTTGAATATCTGCACTCAGGCAATCCTCTCGCCTCAGCCTCCCAAAATGTTGGGATTACAGGTGTGAGCCACCACGCCCAGCCAGTGGTGCATTTTTTAAGCTTGAAAGTCTTTTATTGATCATTCCATCATATGTCTCTGAAGAAAATATGACTTTCAGTTGAAATGTTAAATTTATTTACTCCAAGCACTCCTAAGAATTTTTTTGAAATTGTTAACTCAACACATGATAGATCAAAATTATTGAAATACCTTAAATCTTTTAGAAATAATTATTGAATAAGAAAAATAAATGTTATTGATAACACCTCTCTCTTGTCTTTTTGATTAGTGTCCTTACGTTTTTATAATTTTGGACATGTATCAAAAATAAGATTTCTGATGGGTAATAAGCGTGCTTTCTTTTTAAGTGGGAGAACTGTTATAACTGGGGAGATAGGGTGGGGAGAAATTTTAAGAAACAGGTTTTTATGAACTTGAAGTTCTGGAAGTCGATTTCCTTTGAATTATCATTGAAGGAGTACTCTTTGGAAAGTGAAATCTCTAGAGTATGCATGTATACCCCAATCTGCAGACCTCTGAACTGACGTTCAAAATGCAAAACCAAAAAGGAAGGAGCTACAAGAAATTAGTCTGTTCAGGTTTGAACTATACCTTGAATGTCATGGCTTCAGTATAATATTTTATGTTGTACTTTTCTCTTTATCAATGCCTCAGTTACGAAAATATTAAAGATTTTAATGTTGTGCATATTCCTTGGAAAAATTCTTAACATTGTGTTCTGGAAAATAATAAATTAAAAAATAAATACCTGTGTATACTAAGATGGCCTTAAAACTTTAGTTTGTCACTTTAATGTCTTTTGCTATCCAGTATTTATCATTTTCAAGGATACTGAACTGTAATTGGAGTATCCTTGAGAGGTAAGTTAAACATTGATGTATTATGTGAGCAGTCGCTGATGGTGTCATTTCACTATGTGCTTAGCTATGTTAATGTCATAAAAATGCAGTTTTATACTCTGGTTCTCTTATGTACTACTGCTATATCATCTAATGTCAAAATGGAAACTAGAACTTAATTAGCTAAGGGCACATACTTCTTTACGCTTTTCTTCTGTTGTCTGGATGCGAAGTTAGTGTACAACCATGCGGATACCATTTTTCTTCTGCTTTGCATTATTTTAGTGACTAACACAAAATGACCAAAGAATTCACCATTTCAATCAGTCAAAATGACCTTTAACATAACTAATTGGGAAAAAGGAGCAGTGTTTGTATGAACACAGGTGATAACTGAAACCTAAGATTTAAAAGAAAAAAATTGAAAAAAACTTAAAGGTAGACACACTTAACATAAACCCATTATGTGAATATTACTGTATAATGGCTATGAATCAGGGCCTCCTCCTGATGCTTGAAACTTACCTTTGTCTTATCTGAGTTCCTTTATCAGGAAACTGACCCTCAGGCCTATAGTAGCAAGAAACTGAAGCACACCAGATTACTGTATCCAGACAATGAGATGCCAGACCCCACCTGTTTGCCAGCTCCTCTTCCTTACCTGTCCCCAATTTCTGTTTACCAACTCATCTTCCTATCCCCTTCCCAAACCCTATGTGTCAAACTTCTCTTCCTTACCCCTCCCCCTCCTCGTTCCCGTTTTCCACATTCCTGCCACACAATATAAACCCTTGATTTCAGTAGGACAGAGAGACAGATTTGAGAATGAACCTCCTGCTCGTCTTGGTGGACATCTCCAAATAAAAGTCTTCTCTAGTGATACACGTTGTTTCAGTGATTGGCTTTCTGTGCACTGAGTGACAGAACCCAAAGGGAACCCCTGGCATTCAGTAACAGCTACAAGTGATAACAAAAGTCTCTTGTTTAAAAAATAATAATGTATGCAATAGGCAATATGCCTTTTGTCTAAAGGTATGTAATTATTTCATAAGAAGGATGGAAAGGGAAGACAAGCACTTAAAAAGCCTTTGACTGTGACGGTTCTGAATGTTAGGGGCCTGGCACCTCAAAGGAAATGTGAAGAATGTCAAAATCTCTTTTGAAACAAAAGATGTGCTTCTGGAATATAAGCCTCTTTGTCTTAAACTCCGTATGTCTTGAAGTGAAGCAGCTAAGTAAACTCCTAAATTAGAACCTGCCATTCCACATCTTTGGAATTGTCATCATCTTTAGCTATGCAAACAGCACATGAACAATTTTTTTTTGAAGACCCAGAATTATTTGTTTAAATCTAAATTTAAATATTATGGCAGATGACTCTTATGCTTTCAACCGATACCCATCCTCCCAAAGGCTGGTTCAACTCCATAAAATGAAATAAAACAAAAAAAGCTAGGCTCTACAGTCTTTGAGTTTTAAAAAAATTCCAGTTTCTCGTTTAGAACAGAAGAGAGGATTTTTGAGTTTTAGGATATTTGGATTGGGAAACAATTCTCCACAGTTCTCTTATGTGTCTTCATGTCCTGCGAGCAAAGGCACTGATTGTCTGCTTTAGGTTGTCTTTGCAAGGATGTTTGTGTAATGTAACAAACAGCCTTGGAAGATAGAGAAAGGGCAGGTTTGTTTACTAACCAATAAAGATAATGTATCCCTTCAGGTAAATCAGGCTGGCTTACTGTCCACTATAAGAAATTTAGGCTCGCGAAGCTGGGGTTCCCTCTTATAAAACAATCCCTTGGCCAGGCTCAGTGGCTCAGCCTGTAATCCCAGTACTTTGGGAGGCAGAGGCGAGTGGATTGCCTGAGCCCGTGGGTTCGAGACCAGCTCAGGCAACTTAGCAAGACTTCATCTCTACAATAAACCAAAAATTAGTCGGGTATGGTAATGGTAGTGTGCACCTGTATTTCCAGCTATTTGGAAGACCGAGGCAGAAGAATAGCCGGAGCCCAGCAGGTCGATGCTGGGGTGGTCGTGAGTGTGCCATTGCACTCCAGCCTGGGTGAGAGAGTGAGATTCCAACTCAAAAAAAAAAAAAAAAAAAGCAACCCCTATGTGCAGGTGTCATTAATACCAGCCCAGTCTCCTGGCAGGACTAATATTTGAGGATTTTTAAAAATAAACTAAACATTTGCCTTATTGGGGTCCCTTCATCAAGAGACTGACCTCAGGCAAGGCCTGAAGCTCACCAGAACATCACATCAATGAGATGCAGAACTCTCACTCAACATGATTCTTCCTTATCCCTCCCTAGTTTCTGTTTCACATTCCTTCCCCCACTATACAAGGGGAGACCCCCCCCAAAAAAAAACCAGAATTATCTTTCGGAGGGCAGGTTCCTTGTAGTACACTCGGAATTTGTTCCTTCAGATCAGTTAACCAAAGTTTTTATTTGTATGTTTTGAGAAGGTTGCATCACGATTTGTGGAAGAAATGGCCCAACTTGTGGCAAACAGGTGACTGGTTCTTCCACCATGACAATGCACCCGCCTATACCGCACTGAATATTCTGTAGTTTTTGACCAGAAACAGCATGAACCCTATGTTCCACCTTCCCTATTCTTCTGATCTTGCCCAGAACAACTTTTTTTTATTTCCCTGGATGAAAAAAGTCATCAGAGAGAAACATTTTGCTGATGTGGAAGAAGTGAAACAAAAAATGGCAGAAGTACTAAAATGCATGAGTTCAAAAACTGTTTTGAGCAGTGGAAAAGTCAACTCAATAGATATATTGCATCAAACAGAGTACTCTGAAGGTGACTGAACATGTAAGAATAAATGTACAATTTTTTTACAAATAAATTCTGGTTATATTTGGGTACCCTCTCGTATAAACTCCCAATTTCAATCAGTTGGGAGACAGATTTGAGACTGATCTCTGGTTATCCTTGGCTGACATCACCTAGTTAAAACCCTTCTTCCCTGGCAATCCTCGTCTTAAGGATTGGCTTTTATATGATAAGCAATGGGACCTTGACAAACCCCTGGTGTTTCAATAACATCATCTGGCCCCTTCATGTTCACTTACAGATACTGGAGTAAATGCTTGTATTCTGGCTATTGCTATTACCATGAATAATAAACTGCTCTTTGTCCCTGACCAAGGAGTCTTGTATCTTTTGTCAACATCTGTGAAATTGCAACAGGTTAACTTGTTAGCTTGCAAGCAGGTAAAATCCCAGGCCCTGTACCTTTACTGATAATTTGATTACTTGTGGTTGTGGTGTGATTTCTACAAAGATCATTTATTATAGTTATTAACTTTGGATTGCCCATTCACACCTGAAGGACCTAATATGATCCTGAAGCTTAAGCTAATCCATGGAAACATTTCTATAAATTCCAACACTAATCAGATGAGCAAGAACACCTCCCTCCCAAATTCCAGGTTTAGATTTTCACACATTTCTCTTAGGAAAACCACAAAGAATAAATTGCCCTCAAATCTATTTTGTAAAGAGTCAAGTTTAAATACACTCAATTACTAAACCAAGGTGGGAATAATTATCCCATGGTATGGCTAATCTCAATCTTTTTTTCAGTGGAGGCTAGGTCTCATATTTGGAGAAAAAAATGAACACTTGGAAATGAACATTTTGTCTAACACTACAAGTTTTTTAATAATCTAAATTTTAGCAAATTTAAAACTTGAACCATCTTTAGTCATCAAATATTGGAGCTGCATCACACCCTCCATTAAGGAAGTTTACTCAGATGTCATTTTGGGCAGATGTGCACAGGTTGACAGAGGAGACCAGTACAAGTCAGCCCCAGACCTAAGAGCTTCCCCTTAATCACAGAAGTCATGAGAGTTCCAGAATTTCTTTTTTTTTTTTTTTTTTTGAGTCAGAGTCTTACTCTGTCTGTGGCATGCTAGTCACAGCCACTGCAGCCTCAACCTACTAGGTTCAGGCAATCTTCCACCTCAGCCTTCCAAGTAGCTGGAACTACAGGCATGTACCACCATACTCAACTAATTTTTTGATTTATTGTAGAGACAAGGTCTCACTTTGTTGCCCAGGCCAGTCTTGAACCTGCGAGCTCAGACAATCTTCTCGCCTCCATTTCCCAGTGTTGGGATTACAGACATGAGCCACTGTACCCAGTGAAAGAATTTCTTGACCCATCCAACAAATATTTAGTGAGAATCTATGGTGGGCCAGGCCTTATGTTAGACTTGAGGAAGCCAATGAGGACAAGAGAGAGTTTATGTTCATATAGGACTTGGTGTCTAAATAAGTTGCACCAATTCAAGAGGGGACATTTGGGTGTTTCTCAGCTTAAATTGCACTTTTCAGCTCTTCTCAAAAAGCTTTTCATGTAAAACCTATCTGGTTTCCTAGGAAGTCCTCTTGATTGTAAACGATCAGGCTTGAACCCTATCTCCCAAAGCCACAAATCTAGTCTCCATGGCCTTGACCCAGCCGTATGGGTATATAGAACAAGGTGAGGATGTCCATGGCATCATCAATCAATAAAAGGCTGTAAAGTGCTTCATATGTGTCCCAAAATGGCTTCAGCAAAATGCCCGCCGAGGTCAGGGCTGGCATTATCAGAACGGTTCGCCTCATGTCTAGACCACAGCCAGACGCTGAATCACATTAATGACTAAGTGCATTGAGTCCACGAAGCACACCAGGCACTAAACTGGGGACACATTAGACAGATTGCTTCATTTAACTCCACAATTATGCTGTGAGGTCGGTACTATTGCCCTATTTTCTAGATAAGACAACGGAAGCCTCGAGAGCTTGATTGACTTGCCCAAAGTCCTACACAGTAGAGCTAGGACTCAAGCCCAGGCAGTCTGATGCCAAAGTCTGGTCTGAATTCAAACACAATAGCTTACTTGTGGTTCTCTTCACCTTTCAAGATCATGCCCTCCTCAAGCTCATCCGGCCTGCCCTTAATCCTGCTTGAGATGTCCTCTTGGTACATCCTCACAATGCTGTCTTCATACAAGCCTTGGCCTAAACGAAGCCACCTCAGAAACACCTTCTACGACTGTCATATCTGAAATAACTCTCCTTCAAGCATGCTTTTTCACTGGTCCTCTTCTATTTTTATCATTCTTACCACCACATACATATTTTCTCTCTCCTGAAATTGTGTCATTCGTGCATTCATATTTTTTGCTTATTACCTGTCCCCATCACTAGCTCTGTGAAGGCAACATGGATTGCTCTCATCCATTCCTGAGCTCCAGCATCTGGCACCATGCCTGGTATGTCGTAAGTGAGCAAGACGCACTTGCTGGATGGGTGGGTGAATCGATGAATCCCTCCCACTTTCTCTGTCTTCTCTTCTTGGTCACTCCAGGATGGTTTTTTGCTGAAGTTCCTGTCTACTTGAATTTTCAGATCTGGTAGAAGAGGTTGGGGGAGGTCACTTGGTGTCACCTGTCCATTCAGTCTTCAGTGTGAGGTTCCACTTGACCATGTGAACACAAAGATAGCTGAAGAGTGACAGTTACAGCCTTACTACCTAACTTAATATGTGACCTTTGGAAAAATGTCTTGCATGTACTCATAATGAGATGGGAGAAAGGGCTGGCTAATTTATGGATCCATTAATTTTTGGATTTAAAAAAGCCCTAATAACTATTGTGGAGAAAAAAAAAACCAATCACACATGTTGTTCTGAGTTACAGTGGCTATTTTTAAGGAGGGCTGTTCTCTATGCAAGTATCACCTCAGATGAACTAATGAAATTCTAACACGATGCCTTGGGTTTGGGCTCATCTTCACTTCAGTTGTAAAGCGTGAGCAGAAGCAAATTCTTCATGTGGTTCTATGTTCCCACAATGTCAAGAACCTGTGATTCTATGCTGGTGAAGCTTGAAACCATGATGGAAAAATGTTGTTATTAAAAGGAGCTAAAGCAACTCTCAGGACCATCTTGGAAACAGTGGAGAGTCAAGATTTTAAACATTTTTTATAGTGAAAGATAAGATATGCCCATAACAGAATGTTTGGCAAAAGTCTCTAATGATAGCAGGGCAGTTTGTATCCTGATCTCATGTGATGAAAAAGCTGTAATATTAGTTACAGATAAATGGAGGTTGGGACTCTTAACCTTCTTTGGGCCATGAACCCCTTCAGTAGGCTGGTGAAGCCTATGGATTCCTTCTAAGAATAATATTTTAGAGGCATAGAATAAAGCACATAAGCTTACTTGATACCAAATGTATGCTTACCTGAATTCCAAATTCTAGGGCAACTCAAATTATTTTATAGTTAAGGAGACAGAAGACCAGAAAGTAAAATGGTGTCGGACATACACTTTAACCTAAAAATAGAAATACTTTCTTGGCAAAAGAAAACCATGCTGTGATCTAACACAATTAAGGAATGTCATTCTAAGCCAATCCATATTTAAGAAGGTCTAATAAGGATGGTTTAATCTTGCTTTTAATTTAACTTTGGAACAGCAAGTACTTTTCCCTTTATGCCTCTATTTACACAAAGGATTTGTTTTTATTACAAGCAACAAACTCTTAAATGAAATACCTGAGCAATAATCACACCAGGTTAATAAGTTTAGTAATGCATTCAAAATCTGGTATGAAAAGCTTGCTCCTAACAAAAATCTTCTTTAAACTCCAACAATTTACATAGTTTATGCCAATGCCATAAAATACAATTTTGAGGATTGAAATGGAATTACTAAGGTATATTTTCTTTAGAAAAGAAAAAGAAACTACAGTGTTAATATGGACATAAATGATTGATTCTTAGCGAGAAAAAAAAAAAAAGGATAATTATTCAGAGCCTTCCTAAAAACACTAGAAGAATCCATACCCCAAGGTAGGGATGCGGAATGACTGCTCTCTTTAGAAGGGATAATTTGAATTTCTGCCTGACTGCATGCCTCTCAGCCTCACGTGTGAATACCCAGGACAATCCTAGGAACTGCAGTGACAAGTTGGACAAATCTCAAGGTGGAAGAGTTTTTTCCCTTTCCCACACCCAAACTCCCTTTAACCCCAAGATTTTCCTTCTAACTACATTGCTTTTGGTCTAAGAGGTTGTCAAAAGACTTTCTTCTCCACATTGCAGCAAAAAGCAGAGGTGTCCCCAAAAGCCCAGAACTACTTTTAGATACTCTCTGCCAAAATTCCCAAATAGCTATTTATGACTTAACAAACAAATGCCCTCAACGCCTTCTGTTAGTTGCTTCTGAACACTACTAAATCTCTTGCACCTTTTCTTACAGGAAAAAGCAGAACGATATTTTTTTAAAAGCATGTCCAAATAATGAATTGTTCTGCAAAAAGGCTTCGTGAGTTGTCTGGAAGAAACAGGACTTTCTCTGGCAGTCTAGCATTTCTAGCTTACCCAGTCCTTAATCTGTCCCCAGACAGCTTGACACAAGTAAAGAAGCCCACTTTGAGATCTTTCCTAAATCTGTATCATATTTCTAAGTTCTTTCCCGCCTTCCTTAGAAACACAAAGGTAACCCAGCATGAGTTAGTTGTTTTTTTTTAGAAACAGGGTCTCACTCTGTCACCCAGGCTGGAGTCCAGTGGCTCAATAATAGCTCACTACACCCTTGACCTAACCTCAAGTGATCCTCCCTTCTCAGCCTCTCGTGTAGCTGGGTTTATAGGCACACGCCATCACGCTCAGCTATTTTTTCTAATTTTTTGTAGAGACAAGTTCTCGCTATGTTGCCCAGGTTGGTCTCAAACTCCTGGCCTTAAGTAATCCATCTGCCTCAGCTTCTTTTTTTGGGGGGGGGGTTGGAGGCTCACTCTGTCATCCAGGCTGGAGTGCAGTGGCACACTCACGGTCACCCCAGCGTTGACTTGCTGGGCTCCAGGTATCCTTCTGCCTCAGCCTTCCAGGTAGCCGAAACTATAGGCTCACGCTACCACACCCAGCTAATTTTTTTATTTATTGTAGAGATGAGGTCTCTCCAAATTGCGGGGGTTGGTCTCAAACCTGCGGTCTCAGGCAATCCACTTGCCTCACCTCCCAAAGTGTTAGGATGACAGGCTGAGCCACTGAGCCCAGCCTCGACTTCTTTTTTTTTTTTTTTTTTTTTAAGTTGGAGTCTCACTCTGTCACCCAGACTGGAGTGCAGTGGCCGCTCCCGGCCACCGCAGCCTCGACCTGCTGGGCTCCGGCGAGCCTTCCGCCTCAGCCTTCCGAGTAGCTGGAACTACAGGCGCACGCTACCACGCTCGGCTCATTTTTTGATTTATTGTAGAGATGAGGTCTCGCCAAGTTGCCCCGGCAGGTCTCAAAGCCGCAGGCTCAGGCAATCAACTCACCTCAGCCTCCCAAAGGTGCGGGATTACAGGCTGAGCCACTGAGCCCGGCACCTCGACTTCTTAAAGTGCTGTGATTACAGGTGTGAGCACCAGCATGATTTTTAAAACAGCCTTAGGCAGGGCTCACCTAAAGGAACACAAGGAAAAAATGCGAGATGTTGCTTCTTCTTTCAGGATGCTTACAGTCTAGTATCTAATATAGTCTAACTATATTCTGGTTAATGAACCAAAACAAGCACAGAGCAATACACTATCGCTGAGAACTAAGATGTGTTGTCATACTATAACCTACATATAGTATTTTTATAGCATCCAATGCACTGTCACATACATTAGCTCATTTGACACACACATATACTCTGGGAGATAGGACATGTGTTTTATGCCCATTTCATAGATTGGAGACAGTTTAGGGAAGAAAAATGACTTAAAGGTCATACAGTCAATAAACAGAAGAGCTGCGTTTAGAACTCAGGTTAGTTCATTTTAAATTTAGGCTTTTATGACTTGAAACTGAATTACTCTACATTAAGAATACACTAGCAGTTATACAAATAAAAACTTCCAAGAAATGGAGTGGATTCAGAGAATTCATAAAGGAGATGAATTTTCTTTTTTTTTTTTTTAGAGTCTCCCTCCATCACCCAGGCTGGAGTGCAGTGGCACGCTCCCGGCCACCCCAGTGTCGACCCGCTGGGCTCTGTGATCCTTCCACCTCCGCCTTCTAAGTAGCCAGAACTACAGGTGTGCATGGCTTTTTTTGTTGTTTGTAATCAGAGTCTCACTTTGTTGCCCAGCCTGGAGTGCAGTGGCACGATCACAGTTCACCTCGATCTCCTGGGCTCAGGTGATCCTTCTGCCTCAGGTTTCTGAGTAGCTGAGACTACAGGCGCATGCCACCACGCTGGGCTAATTTTTTTAATTTTTTAGTAGAGACAAGGTCTCATGATATTGCCCAGGCTGGTCTTGAACTCCTGGGCTCAAGCAATCCTCCAACCTCCGTGTCCCAAAATGCTGGGATTACAGGCATGAGCCACCATGCCTGGCATTTGACCTCTACGATGTGATAGAAAATAGGAAGGCATAGAAGATTTGTGACCATCGATGATATAGAAAATGAAATTTAAGGAATACTGATGTGAAAGTTGCTGGTACAAAATGAAGTCATTTATGTCAAAACCTAACAAAATAGAGTCGGGAAGGCATGAAAGAAGGCGATTTCTCACAAATGTCTGTAATCTGCCATGTCACAAGGGATTTCTACACATACTACATGTTTTTCCTGTAACAGGCCTTGTCGTAAGGAAAGCCAAGACTACCCCAGATCATCTGTTTATACAAGGGCTCTTGCGTTGTTACGGTAGCCTCAACCAACAAGCTAATGCCAACACCTGTAACAAACCCTTTACCTCTGGTTTCTGCAACCTTTGTAACAGTTCACATGGACTTCCTCTTTTTATCTTTTAAATCTTCCCCTTGGCCCTGACCCCCCTGCATATGCCTATATTATAGCACACATATAGCGGGTTTGCAATCCTCCTGCTAGTCCCGATTAAGCTCTGCTTTGGAGGATTGCTCTCTGCCACTCATTTTAGTTTGACACTGGTCTAGAGGATAGGTGGGCTTGAGAAGGGCCTGAGATGGATGACGACTCCTGGAAGGGTCACCCAGTTATCTAGGAATGAGACCATAAGGGGCAGACTAGGATGGCAGAAATAGGAAGGAAACCATAAGCACAAGAGCCACTTATGTAGGAAAATTCAAGAGTATTTGTTCATTGACTAAAATGGAAAAAAAAAAAAACAACCCAGCACCAGACTTAAGTGACTGAAAGAGAGCCTGCCCTGGAAAAGGAAGGGAAGTGGTAAAGGACCCTGGCATAAGGCGGGGAGAAATTCAGCACCGGACTTCTTGTATTGGGCTGACAGTAAAGTCTAGTACTCATGGGAAAAAAAGAAACCAGAAGTCATGTGAGCCAACAGAACTGGAGATAAGAGTCACCAGCTCAAGGGAGATAATTAACATTCCTGAGAAAACAAACATGAAAGCCTTTATAATGCATTAGCAAAAGGGTGTTTGGGGGTTTATAGCTAAAGAAACAGAAGGCCAGAAGACAATAATAAAACAAACTCACCTCCTGGTTTTAGAAGTAGATGGAATAAAAGCTAGTCATACATGTTAATGAGTTTAATTTTTTTTTTAAGTCTATCAGTAACTGAAGACTGAATTCAGGGCCCTTTGAAATGTTTTTCCTCATGTTCACCTCTCTTCTAAGTCCAGAGTTTATTACTGTGGTGGTTTTATGCTGTCACTTAGCTAAGCTGGCCCTGTGTTTCCCAGAACCCCATTTCCTGCATAGTTCTGAATTAGGGTTGGCAGGAGAAGAAATGTGCCTGAGATCTGGAAGGCCCAAGTGACACAGCAGCCCCATGTTGAGGACTGGCACAGGGTCCTGGCCACCACTGTAGCCATGCACCTTACTGTTGCCCTCAGGTTCCCCTCAACGGGGTGGACTTCTCCAGCGCTAGGCCAGGTACCTTCTCGATGTCTTTTATATTAGAATATAAAATAAAATAATAGAATATACCATAATAATATATACTAGAATACTATATTATTATATATGTTACATAATATAATTTATAATGTATAATTTATATATTATATTACATAGTTTATATTATATTATAATATGTGCCATGACATAAACTCTTTCAAACTGAGAGAGTCTCTGAAAATTAAAACAAAGAGTGTTCCCTTTTCCTTTTGCTAAACTTTCTTTTTCTTAAGTTTTTTAATTTTAAAGACGTGGGGTACAATTCAGGGTTAGGTATACAAATGTTCATTATGCAGGTACCCTACCTTTTACTAAACTTTCTAAGATGCTTAGTTGATTCTTGATATTTCAAAATATCGGACTAAGAAAATTGATGTAAAAAGGAAATATTTTTTGTTTTATGATGAGTATATAAGAAAAAAAGTTACTGGCAAAGGGAATCAATGGAACAACAGTTACCACCTGAAGTTTATTAAGTGAGCAGAACTTATTGTACTTGTTACGCTAGAAAAGTTTCACACACAAGGTTAAGTTGTTCCTTGGTACAAGATGGCATCCATATCTTGCCCTTCTGCTAGACTTTGAAGAGTTTCTTGAAATAGAAATGTAGATAAAACGCTAGCTCATATTTCATCAGTTTAAAGTATCAGAGTAGTTACATAAGTATCTCACACCCAAAATAATAGAATCCTGAAATAATAGTAGAAACTCATTTCCGGAAAACTGTTCGTTAATGATGTTTATCATTGTTAATTCTTAAAAAGCAGGGTTAAGATTCAGAAGCAAATCAGAATGATAGCAGACTAATGGTAGGGTCGTGTTGACTCTATCTGCCCATGCTCAGTCTTATATGGGGAATACGTCTACTCAGAGTGCAGAGAAAGGGTTGGCATTTGGTCATCAGTGTTTTTGGCCGTAGGGTTCAATTCTGCCACTGCCAATTAATCCTGATCTTCCACCTCTGACTTGACACAGCAAAGAGTAGAGTCAGTCAGATTCACTCCAACCCTGCTCTCTGGAATTTAAAACTGAGGCACTTAGAAGTGGGAGCAGAAACAGAGAGATAAGGGAGGAGAGTTGGGGCAGGAGAGGACCTATCAGTCATGTGCAATCCTAGTTATTAATTGAGATGAAGCAGGTCTAGCCTACTGGTTGCTGACCAGAGAGAAGCAGACCCAAGACTAGGCATGGTGGCTCACACCCCTGTAATCCCAGCACTTTGGGAGGCTGAGGCAGGAAGATTTCCTGAATCCAGGAGTTCGAGACCATCCTGGGCAACCCAGGAGGTTGAGGCTGCGGTGAGCTGTGAGTGTGCCACTGCACTCCAGCCTGGGTAACCAAGTGAGACCCTGTCTCGAAAAAAAGAAGGAGGAGGAAGAAGAGAGGAAGAAGAAGAGGCAGAAGGAGAAGAGGGGGAGGTGGGGGAAAAGAAATAAGAAGATGCCGACGACCTAGAGAGTGTAGCTTGATCCATTGAACTATAAACTCCTTGAAGACAGGGAAAATGATGTCTGTCTGGTTCGTTACCATTTCCTCAGCATTTAGCACAGTTCTTGGTTATTTAAAAAATAGTCAGGCCAGGTGCGGTGACTCACCCCTATAATCCCAGCACTTTGGGAGACCTAGGTGAGAAGATTGCCTGATTCCATGGGTTCGAGACCAGCCTGGGCAACATGGCGAGATCTTATCTCTACAATAAATTTTTAAAAAATTAGCCGTGCATGATGGCTACTTGGAAGGCTGAGACAGAAGGATCACTTGAGCCCAGCAGGTAGAGGCTGCAGTGGCCATGAGCATGCCACTGCACTCCAGCCTGGGCAGCAGAGTGAGACTCCGACTCAAAAAAAGAAAAAAATAGCCACTCAATACATCTCACTTGAATGAACAGTTAATGAGTTAGCAGTGGAAAACTAGACCAAGCCCTTCCAAGGCTTTCTTTCCAGATCCCCTCTCTAATACCTGGCACAAGAGTCCTGCAATTCTCTATGAAATTCCTCCTTCAACACAGCCCATGTCTTCTTACTGGCCCACTGAGGGAGAAAGAGAAAGAGAGGGAGAGAAATAAAAGAGAGAGAGGAATGGGGATAGGAGGTGGGGCAGTAGAGAGAGACTACCCTTGATTTTTAAGCCCTTTTCTTCTAGTGAAGTGTACAAAAGACCCATCACAACCCCCTTACAGAGAGGGCCAGGCTTTGGGTGTGAAGCTAAAAGATTATAGGGAACCACAAATGACTTACTCTAGCAGACCTATCTCGAAGAGTTTGCCCAAGAGAAGTGACTACATTCTGTCCTTAGAGCTGCTGGTTACGTAAAAATAATTCATAGCCATCTCCCTAGAAATTGTGACTAGGCTCCCATTCTCCTGTCTAATGGAGGGGAGTATCCCGGGAGGCTGCTGTAATGAATTCAATTGTCCTCAAAAAAATGAGGCATCTCCCTCCCCAACTCCTAATTCCCTCTCTCCTCACTATTGCTGGAGTGCAGCCACTATTGTGTCTTTAAGAAAATCTAAACACTTGGTTTTCTTCCACCTGTGGAGAAATTAAAGTATTATACGGAGGAAAACGTTACCCCGGTAAATTTTCTCTTTGTAAAACAATGTACTTCCCATGGACAATACACATCTTTCAGGTCTGGTTCATCCCCAGTCAACTGGAGTTAAAGTATATTCATGTGGCAGATAGTGGGAAATATATCCTTTAGCTAAATATTTGCCCTGCACTTTTTTTATTTAGTTGGAGTCTCATTCCATCACCCAGGTTGGAGGGCCGTGGTATACTCACAGCCACCCCAGCATCAGCCTGCTGAGTTCTGGCGATCCTTCCACCTCAATCTTCCAAGTAGGCAGAACTTCAGGCATGCACTACCATTCCCGGCTCATTTTTGATTTATTGTAGAGACGAGGTCTCGTCAAGTTGCCCAGGCTGGTCTTGAACCCACGGGCTCAAGCAATCCACTTGCCTCGGCCTCCCATAGTGCTAGGATGACAGGCTGAGCCACCGAGCCTAGCCCCTGCACTTTTCAGAAGCAAATATAAGCCCAGCATACTTTCTGTATTAGCAGATACATCAGACAGTCAACATCATCCTCGTCTTGCTTCTAGCACTTACAAGTGCTAGGCGCAATTACGGTACGAGGATCTGACTGACCAGAAGCAATACATCCCCATTTGTAGGGCAGAGGAGGAAGGAATAAAGAATAGAGTACTTACTTGGTCCAAGACCAATGGAAAAAGCAGCAACATAAACAAGCAAGCTGGCTAGGGACAACCATTTCATAAAAGCCGGGACGTCCTCAGGGTCTGTGGCAATCTGGGATTCAGTGTGGCTTAGTGCAGCATTTAGAAGGGATGCTGAGGTCCCCTCCTGTTTCTCATCCTTGTCATTTCTCAAGGGCATAAGTGAGCTTCTGCTGTGGAAAGTGATCCCTCTAAAGTGCTCCCTGAGAGTGTTGTTGGCAGACATGTTTCCCGGTCCATAAAATGCAGACTCATCCAGGGACTGGTTGATGGGACCAAGACTTCTGCAGAGATTGGTGAAATTCATGTGGAGGTTGAGATTCACGATGCCCATGGTCAGCAACGATGCTGCCATGACAGAGGAGCCAATGCAGAGGAAGGTTTTGCTGCCCACGTGGTCTACAAGAAGAGTGGCTGGAATGGTGCTGATGACCTTGACGACCCCAACCCCGGTGGAGGCAAGGCTGGCTGCCTCATTGCTTTGAAAGCCAACTGACTTCAAAACAGTCGATGCATAGAATAGTATGTTTGGTTGGCCAGTGACTTGTACAAAAAATACCAACGTCAGGCCTATCATTATTCGGGTCCTCATGTTATCCTTTGAACGAAACAGATCCCAAAAACTATATTGACACTCGTCTTTCAGGGAGGATTTGATCAAAGTGAGTTCCTCGCTTATATCTGAGATTGCCCTCAACCTTCCGAGAACTTGGCTAGCAGCTTCCTCTTGTCCTTTCATCACCAGAAACCGAGGGCTTGGAGGAAGAAAGTACATCGCAATTGCTTGCAAAATTCCCAAGGGAATAACAAGACCGAACATATACTTCCAACCTTGGGAAACGTTGGCAAAGGCATAATTTGAAATATAGGCAAAAAGAATGCCAATGACAATCATCAGTTCATTCAGGGACACAAGAAAGCCTCTTCTGTGCTGAGGCGCGATCTCTGCGATATAGACACACGTGGCAATGGAAGAGAGGGAGATGGAGACTCCTATGGCAATGCGCCCCACAATGAGAACCGTGTAAGATAAACTGAGGATCAAGACCAAGCTTCCGAGTCCCAGTAGGCAGGAGGACAAGATGATTGCAGTCCTTCTTCCATACCTGTCTATCAGGAACCCACCAATGAGCGAGGCCAGGAAGGCCCCCATGAGGAGAGAGCTCACAACCATCTCTTGCTCATGGCAGGTCAGGGCTAACAAGGTTTTGATCTGAAGAAGAGCCCCAGAGATGATCCCGAGTTCGTAACCCACCAGAAGGCCACTGACAGCAGCTGTAACAGACGACAGGAAGGCAAACATGCCACAACCTACATGCAGAGAGGAGAGACAGAGAGGTCAGTTCTGACTCGGGATTTTAAACATTTTATAACTGAACAGAGACTTCCCCTTGTAGAAGTCTGTCATAGCACCAAATTTAAACACACACACAACCATGATAAAATAATACACTCATCAAATATAGATACAGAATAAAAAATCATTTTTCTTTCATTTGGGGGAGGAGAGGCATGAGACACTTAAGAGATCGAGTTTCCATCTGTTTATGATGTTGATGTTTTTAGTTTAGGTCAGATGGCTATACTAAATAAGCAGATGACAGATTACAAAGACTGAACAAATAAGAACACCATTGAGTTCATGCCTTGGTATTGGGTCAGAAATTCAAAGAGCCTGGCCCCTCTGGTTCCACCCCAGTTCTCTAAAGCCATACTTTGAAGGCAGGAGAATGACATAGGAGCCTCTAGAAGTGTCACAGGTTCCCTGCTGGGTAGCCTGGGACACAATGGAACATAGCCTCCAGGAAACTTAGCCTCTTGTCTGCAGGCCCACACAGGTTGTAGTTGACTTCTGGGAGACACATGAGGGTGCTGGAATATAGGATGGGGGTGAGAGCTGAGGCGCATGAATTCCTTAACAATATCAAGGTTGAGTGTGGCAGAAGAAAGAGAGAAATGGATGCAGGGTCGGAAACATGTAATATCTCTTCCTCATCCTGGGGAGGAACATGGGAAAACAAAGGGAACTTTAACTGTTCTTTTTTTTTATATTAAAATGCAAAAAAAGTCAAAAGGTTAACAGCTATTAATTTTCAGTAGTAGGTACACAGTGTTTGTTATATGCTTGTAACTTGTCAAAACAGAAACAAAACCAAAAAAAGAAGTAGATAAAGAGCATTCTAGGCTGAGGAGACAGCAATTTCCAAAGCCTTGGGACAAGAGGGCTCTCATTTTTTTGTTTGTTTGTTTGTTTTTTGAGTTGGAGTCTCACTCTGTCACCCAGACTGTAGTGCAGTGGCACGCTCCCGGCCACTGCAGCCTCGATCTGCTGGCCTCCAGCGATCCTTCCGCCTCAGCCTTCCGAGTAGCTGGAACTACAGGCGCGCGCACGACGCACGGCTCATTTTTGATTTATTGTAGAGATGAGGTCTCGCCAAGTTGCCCAGGCGGGTCCCGAACCCGCGGACTCAAGCAATCCACTCACCTCAGCCTCGCAAGGCGCGGGAGTACAGGCAGAGCCACCAAGCCTGGTTCTCATCATGTTTAGGAACAATCAGATGGCCAGCACTTAACATGTGTGCACAGCATGAGCCTGAAGAGGAAGGGGACCCATATAGGTATGAAGGGGATACTTTGAGGAGGGCCTTACAGTTGCAATGATGACTTTTCTTTGTGTTCCAAGTATATGGGGTCAACACCCATTGAAGGTGGAGAGGGCATTGACGCTACAGGTTTCTTGTTTATAAAGGCCACTGTCGTCGCTGTGTAGAGACTAGTTCTCCAAGGGCAAGACTGGTCACAGGAAGAGTTTGTGGTTTTCGTTTGGACAAAGAGTGAGGGTAGCTTCAACTCAGATGCTAAGAGTAGAACTGAAAGGAAATAGGCAGACGCGAGGTTTGTTTTGGAGCCAAAAATGATGATACTTGCTTATGAGTTAGAGGTGGAGGACAAAAAGAAGGTTCTGTAGCTTGAGCGGCTGGGTAGGTGATTTTAACATATTCAATACACTGGTATAGTACTATATACTGTGCAGAGCAATGTACCAACATAGGGCAGATTAGGAGAACTGGTTGAGAACAGCAGGCAGTAAGAAGCGGGGTGGAAGCCATTGGGCTGGGCACAGAGATGCAGCGGAGTATCTGGTGGCCATGAGTTTTGTTTAAAATGCCCCAAATACGAGGGGAGACACAAAAACTTTATCATTTGAAATTTATTTATTAAAAAGGTGTGTTTATTCTTGAGTTTTTAAAAAATATTTTACTCTTGTAAATTTATTTATTAAAAAATGTGTATTTATTCTTACTTTTTTTTTTTTTTTTTGAGTTGGAGTCTCACTCTGTCACCCAGACTGGAGTGCAGTGGCCACTCCCGGCCACCGCAGCCTCGACCTGCTGGGCTCCGGCGATCCTTCCGCCTCAGTCTTCCGAGTAGCTGGAACTACAGGCGCGCGCTACCATGCCCAGCTAGTTGATTTATTGTAGAGATGAGGTCTCGCCAAGTTGCCCAGGTGGGTCTCGAACCCGCGGCTCAGGCAATCCACTCACCTCAGCCTCCCAAAGTGCGGGATTACAGGCTGAGCCACCGAGCCCAGCTATTCTTACATTTTTAAACTTCAGTCACCTTCAAAGTACTCTCCTCTCCATTGTATGCAATACACTTATAAGACACTTTTTCCACTGCTTAAAACAGTTTTTCAACTCATCAATTTTGATGCCTTTTAGTGCTTCTGCTGTTTTTTGTTTCACCTCTTCCACATCAGTGTAACATTTCCCTTTGAGAAATTTTTTTCATCTGGTGAAACAAATAAAAGTCACTCCAGGAGCAATTGGGTGAATAGGGAGAGTGAGGCATGGGGGTCATGCTGCTTTTGGTCAAAACCTGCTGAACACTCAGTGTGGTGTGGGCAGGGGTGTTGTCATGGAGGAAGAACTACTCACTTGATTGCCAAAAAAAAAAAAAAGAGGGGTGAAAATGAGAAGTTCCATTTTGGACTTAGTAACATGACTTGTTTTACCTGCAAGACATTCAGCTAAAAACATTAAGTAGGAGACTGAGTATACAGATTTGGAGCTTCAATAGGTCAAGGCTAGAGACATGTATTTGGGAGTCAACTGCATGTGTTTGGTTTTTGAAGACACAGGAAGGAGTGAGATCACTTAGAAAAAGACAATAGAGGAAAAGGAGAGAAACAGAATTAGGACTGGGACCTAGGGAATCCCAGCACTGAGAAGAAGGGGTGCCTGCAAGGGAGATAGCAAAGCGTGGGGACACTATTTCCACAGGCTGCCTTGGTGTGGAGGGGACAGGATGGAGTTAAAAAATGCTATTCCATTCCAGTGAAATAAGCAAGTCAAACGAAGGCGATCTAAACCCCTTCCCATCACAAATATCCAAGGTGCCTTCCATCTCTGGGATTCATTCAGGATACGGGAAGTGGAAGACTCCAACACATAAAACAGAAGGCATTGAGTATTAGAAGGAGGAGCAAATAAAAAAGCAATAATCCACAAGAAATAACTAATTTATGAGCATTTTGAACTAAAACCATTACATTAAAATGAAACTATCCATTTACCCAGCTAATCGCAACACAGACATTTAGTATCATTACACAGCAGGCACCTTCCTGGGTGCAGAGGAATATAAATACAGCGGGGGAACAAAACAGACATGGTCCCTCCATCCAAGAGCTTTAACGTTCAGGAGACAGCCCTATTATCTATAATGCATTTTTATTTTTTTACATGAAAAATGGGTTAAGTACTCTCTTATAGGTTCATTCACATCCTTAGCCTTCACACATTGTTTTTCCCGTATACTCTTAAAATCCTCAACAAGAAATTCCTCTATCACAAGGAGAATTAGGTCAAATCCCTCTTGGATAAGAATATTGAGTTATTCTCATCTCCACTTATTGTTTACTTTATCTATGTTTGATTTTTTTTTTTTTTGGTTGGTTAGCATGTGTATTTTGGCAGTTCATAACTCTGAACTGAGTATGCAGGCTCTGATATTTTGATTGGAGAATTAAGTGACTTTGGAGAATGAAACACTTGGAAGGAGACTGAGGGAGGTATCTGAGAAGGGGGTTTAGCATGACAGACAACATCCAGGAATACTGAGTCAAGAATGTGTGGAAATGGATGCCAGAACCGCTTGAGTAGAAGATTGTCCTTGCCACCTTATGTTTCTTCTTTCTCCTTATTTTTCTCTTTTATTATTATTAATATTATTTTTTGGAGTTGGAGTCTCTGTTGCCGAGGCAGGAGTGCAGTGGCAAACTCACGGCCACCCCAGAGTCAACCCACTGGGCCCCAGCGATCCTTCCACCTCAGCCTTTCAAGTAGCCAAAACTAGGCACTTGCTACCACTCCTGGCTAATTTTCTAGTTATTGTAGAGACGAGGTCTCACCAAGTTGCCCGGGTTGGTCTTGAACTCACAGGCTCAGGGAATCCACTCGCCTCAGCCTCCCAAAGTGCTGGGATTACAGGCTGAGCCACAGAGTTCAGCTTTTTATCTTTTATTTGATGGAAAATATTGTTTCCCTTAAAAAGAAAGACTTCTGGAGATACAAGAGTTTCTTCCTCTGATGTTCCATTATCCCACTTTCGAAAGAGCCTGAGGTGTAAAGGTAGGTGACAAAGCCAATTTCTTATGGTTTGAGGGAAGTACCTTTTGACAGAAGAGGTTCCAACTACTTCTGCTGCTTTCTGGTCTTAGAGCATTTGCTTGGTTCCCTTAGCCAGGGCCATTCTATGACCCCAGTCCCCCATGAAAAGCTTACCTACATGGGGTTGGTTATATGCTACAGAATTAAGTTACAGTCTCAGCTGCCCAAATTTCATCTTCTCCATTATATGCTTTAAAGGGTACTGCCCCCAACTAACATCACCACTCCCCTGACTACTGATACTCATTCTGGTGTTCCATTCCCACCCTCGGGCTGTCCATTCAGGGGTTTTGAATTCTAATCAGCATGTAAGGCTGGTCCCTAATGCCTCCAAGAGGCAGCTCTGGGATTCCTCAAGACTTCCATCACAGGAACTGTTCCTGATGCTGTGTTGCAACAATGAAGAGAGACATACAGGGTAGGCTTTTTCCTGTGTTCTGGCTGACGATGACCGAAGCTTGCTTGCTTCTTGACAGAAGATGTTATATCCTGTGAATATCAGGAAGTAGAAATGCCTTTCCCAAGAAACCTGGCAGTGAACAGGAAGGAAGAGATCGGAATGTGGTTTGAAGAAATGGCAGGAAGGTGGGGTTTGTGTTTGTCTCCACACAGGTGTGAGAGCTGGGGGACTGAGGAGAAACAGCCAGCGTCAAAGGAAGGGTAAGATTCATAATTGGTGCATGTTCAAGAAATACCCAGCCCTGAATTCAAACCATCTGCCCTTAACAATGCTGAAGTGGAACATAGCCAGCCATGTTGCTCAAGTCCTGCCTCACAGGGGTCCTTCCTTTACATCACTGTTCTCTCAAAAATGCCACAGAAAATTCTCAGCTTTTTGTGGAAGTCTAAACTATTAGAAGACTTACAGTTGGTGCCCACAGGCAGTTTGGTTAGGGTTATCCTCTGTCTTCTTGCTACTGTCGGGACTCAGAACACCATAACCCAAAGTGTGGAGCCTTGGCGTACTTGGAACTGAAGGTCATTGGAAAGTCCTCAGAAGCCAGATCTCTCTGAACTCTTATCCTCCTGTCTCCCACCAATTTCTCTTCCAAATTGTTATAGAAACCAGAATTCCTCTTAACCAAGGCAGTCATAGAAACTAGAACCACTCTGCCCCAAAGCAAACCATAAACCCTAGAAAGTTCACACTCTCCCTTTCCCTTTCTTCCTTGAAAGCTCTCCTTCCACAGGAGTCCTGTCTCATACCTGGGAGAAAGGAATGCTACACAGAGGTCAAGAAGAATCTGAACAGACAGGCCTTGCTGGGTTTCCCCCTTGGCCTATATTAGGTCATACTCTCTACGTTCAATCACATTTCTACACAGCCGTCCATTCTTCGTCAAACCTCACATAAAAACAGACATGTGGCCAGACTCGGTGGCTCAGCCTGTAATCCCAGCACTTTGGGAGGCCGAGGTGAGTGGATTGCCTGAGCTGGTGGGTTTGAGACCAGCTGGGGCAACTTGGCGAGATCTCATCTCTACAATAAATCAAAAAATTAGCCAAGTGTGGTAGCATGCACTAGCTCCTTGGAAGGCTGAGGTGGAAGGATCGCCGGAATCCAGCAGGTCGATGCTGGAGTGGCCGTGAGCATGCCACTGCCATCCTGCCTGGGTGACGGAGTGAGACTCTGATTCAAAAAAACAAAAAAATCCCCAAACATGTTTATGAGTCTTCCGATCTTCATTTCTGAAGCCTCCTGTGTTACATAAAACTTTGTTATGCTTTTCTTTTATTATCCTGTCTTTTGTTATGGGGGCATCAGCAGCGACCCTGACGATAGGTGAGGAAAGGGATCACACCTTTCCAGCCCTGCCCTGCCCTGCTTGAAGACCAGTGGCAGCAGCGGGATCTCCAGTCTGCCTTTTGCTGTAGTGACAACTCTTTATTAAGGTAACAAAGTAAAACTGTCCCTATCAAGGCTGAGATCTGATCAAGTGGCTTTATGCAAACGAGTACTGACCCATAGAGCAAGAGCACCATGGGTACCTGAGACCTCAGGGTCAGCCATCACCACAATTGCCCATTGTCTGCCACTCACAGTGAGTCAGTGAAACCACAACTGTAACTGGCATCTCACACTCCATTTTTCATAATATTTGAGTTTCTTCCCCACTATCTTCTTCCCTTTCTTCCCCTTGTGCCTAACATGGCCTGTGTACACAAAGGGCATGCAGTAAATACTTAACGGCCACCTAAATCTCACAGCAGACTGAAAAGTGTGTCTGACCAGGTTGGTTTTGGCAGAAAGTCAGGTAATTCTACCGCTGGCCTGACTATGAATGCTTCACCAATGTAAAAGACCCCTACTTCATGTTTTGTTCAAGAAAAACTTGCAATTGCTCCCACATGCCTGCCCTCTGTGGTCCACCCTTTCTCGGTCTTTCTCCCTGAATGACTTTAATTCAACAGTCATCTCAACAACCATATCCACTCTGGAGACCATGCTTTAGCCCACTTCCTCACCTAGTCCCCAGTCCATATGCCCCCACCGTGCAGAATGTGTGTGTCACAGTTCTGGTCCCATCTTATGGCACTTCTTTATTGATGTGCTTGTCTCCACTATTAGACCAGAAGTTCCTCGAAGGCAACAACCCTCCTTTGCTCAGACCTGTCTTCTCACCCCTCCTCTTTTGGCACAAGGTAACTACTCAGTCAATGTTTGGTGAGTGAATAAATAAATGAGTGGATGGAAGCAACACTCCAGAATACTGATCCCTGTTTCTCTCTTTCCCATAGTTGTGCCATCAGACTAAGGTTCACATGCAGTATTATGTAATGGTTAACATGTAGAAGTTTATATTTACATAAATGTTTAGGATTTGAGCAGCATGCAATTAGCATTTCTTTTTTTTTTGTTTTTGAGTTGGAGTCTCACTCCGTTGCCCAGGCAGGAGTGCAGTGACAATCTTGCGGCCACCCCAGTGTCGACCTGCTGGGCTCCAACGATCCTTCCAAATAACTGGAAATACAGGTGCATGCTACCACGTTCAGCTAATTTTCGATGTATTGTAGAGACAAGGTCTCGCCAAGTTGCCCGGGCTGGTCTCGAACCCACAGGCTCAGACAACCACTCACCTTGGCCCCCCAAAGTACTAGGATTACAGTCTAAGCCACCAAGTCCAGCCTTGATCTTCTTGTTAATTAAGCAATAACACCACTATGACTTAAGACCCTGTTTTTAGGGGTTTGAGGCTCTTCCAGTCAAAAATATAGCTTTAATAAAGACTGATACAAACTTAATAATGATTAAAAATATATATATAATCATAGCTGATTTGGTGGCTAGGTAAAAAGGATACAGCAAATCTAGTTATTGGGAAGTGTGCTTCAAATACAAAGGAAAAGGATGCATTTTTAGATTGCATGTATTTTTTGCATATTTTAAAACTGTATGGGCAAAGTGGCTGCCACAGCTCCGGGAATAGGGTTATCTCACAGCCGGAACCACAGGAGTAGACAATGGAAGAAGGCTTAGGATGTGAGTTTATCTTCCTGCTCCCCTCTCCCTTTATCAAGGAGGGAACTTTTCAGAAGCATCCTAGAGGACTTCCCTAATTAATATCTCCATTGACCAGAACCAGTGGGTGACTGCTTGAACTTGGCTGAAAGCATCTAACTCTTTTAGTTAACCGGGTAGGAAAGGCAGAAAATCAAAGGAGAATTGAAAGGGCTGTTGCATATTAGTATCTAACATACTTTACTCTAGCCACATGGTTGCAGTTAGAAACTCCCCTTAGGTCTTAAACTGGAGGTGTGATTGATGTGCACAGCACTGGCCAACTTTCTGGTGTCTGGAAGTTATTTTTCTGGTGTGGTTCCATGGAACTGAGACAGGAAGTTGTTTTTTTTTTTTCCTTCTACTTTTGGGTCCCCTGATTATGAATAAGGGATATCATTCCTGGATTATTTAAAGTAGTCTGTAGTTCTTTGCTTGTCAAAAACAATACATGCAGCTGGGCTCGGTGGCTCAGCCTGCAATCCCAGCACTTTGGGAGGCTGAGATGAGTGGATTGCCTGAGCCCGCGGGATTTGAGACCTGCCTGGACAACTTGGCGAGACCTCATCTCTACAATAAATAAAAAATTAGCTGGGCGTGGTAGCGCACACCTGTAGTTCCAGCTACTTGGAAAGCTGAGGCGGAAGGATCACTGGAGCCCAGCAGGTCGAGGCTGCGGTGGCCGGGAGCGGCCACTGCACTTCAGTCTGGGTGACAGAGTGAGACTCCAACTCAAAAAAAAAAAAAAAAACCATGCAAAACTGCAACTTCTAGAACACTCCGCCCCAATGACTCTTCTAGGTTTTATCCCTTCTTAACACTGATTTTGTATTTCAAAATGTAATGAGCCACTGTTTTTTCTATCCAGCCCAGAGTTGGTGAAGCCCGGGAAATTGGATCCCCTAAAGAGGTGTCAAAAGAGAAGTGATGGGCTGGGAAGAATTGGGCAGGAGAACATAAATGTCCAACCCTTGGACGGAGCAGCTCTGAGGGTCTGTGGAGCTGGCCTTCCTTGTCCTGCCTAGGGAAAGCTCTGTGTTGTCAGATGGGAATGCCCTGTGGGAGTCTGTGGGCATCTAACATTTTATTACCTAATTGTGTATGTTGAGTTCACATACACATTTTATTTACTGTTAAATCCTAACTCAGTGACAAATACCTCAGGCTTTCAGTGTTGTTGTGGTGTTTTCATGGAGATTTTCAACAGATGGTTAAGAGAGAATGAATCTGGATAACAAACCAGCAGCCATCTTACCAGAGATCTCTGATATCTCCAAGAGGGGGATTCTTTAATGTGTGTGAGCTATGGCCATTTAGAAACTGACAACATCTTTAAAAGAATCCTCATCCTATTGATGATGATTTAACGTTGGACAAAAGAGTAATTCACATAGATATTTGTATTTCAACATTGCAAATGTATGTAGATGTGATGAAAACTTTTTTAAGAAATTCAATGTGCTAGTGAACGCATAGCAGGTTTTCTGTCATTCTTTATTTTCTAATCAACAAATATAAAACTGTGAAGACAATCATGTGAGAATTTTAAATTGTTTTTATATTTAAAAAGGAGTCCATGTGCTCAGTAATAGTCAAGATCACCTGTAGTGCTTTTAAAATTATTTAATTAGGGGCCTGGCTCGGTGGCTTAGCCTGTAATCCCAGCACTTTGGGAGGCCAAGGTGAGTGGATTACCTGCACCCGCGGGTTTGAGGCCAGCCCGTGAAACTTGGCAAGACCTCATTTCTACAGTAAATCAAAAAAATTAGTCTGGTGTGGTAGCACGGACCTGTAGTTCTGGCTACTTGGAAGGCTGAGGCGAAAGGATCGCCTGAGCTCAGCAGGTGGACTCTGGGGTGGCAGTGAATATGCCATTGCACTCCAGCCTGGGTGACAGAGTGAGACTCCAACTCAAAATAAAATAAAATAAAATAAAATTCTTTAATTAGGGAAATGAATGGGAAGGACATAAATCACATTGTAAAGACTGTGGACGAAGATCCTCTTAGGAAGAGAACTTTATTTACAAAAATGAAAACCGGAATGGTTCCCTGGGTGCTAGGGAGAAGCTCACAGGTATGACCATAATGGCCAGTGGACTGTAGGAGAGAGGAGGAGGGGAAATGCTGACAAAATTGCCTAACGTGAAGGGAGTCTCTGGGTGAGAAAGAGAAAGGAAAATGAAAGGCTAAGAGAGCCTGGAAATGGGAAAAATGGAAGAAAAGGTCAGGACAAGTTGTCAAGCTGTAGTAGGCGGGGAAGGAGAGAGAAGCCAAGGGAGCATCAGGACAAGAGGCCTGCAGACTGCAGAAAAGTTGCCTCCCAAGAAACTCCTTGGGGTGGATGAACAAGAAAATGTTAAGAACGGGCCTACCGAACAATATTCAACTACACTAGCAGCTCTCCAAATACTCTGTAAAAACCTACCAGGGTTTATGTGGATGGGATTTGAGAATGTGAAGGAACGGGGCTGTCACCTATGTATGGATTGGAGCAGGAGTAAGAAAATAGCCCAGTTGCTGGAAGTGAAGGGCAAGGAAAACAGAAGCTGGTGCTATAAGTGACCAGAAGAAACAGGGGACTCCAGAGGTGCCGTGTGTGTGTGTGTGTGTGTGTGTGTGTGTGTGTGTGTGTGTGTGTGTGTGTGTGTGTGTTGTGTGTATGGGGGAGGGGTGGACAGCCGGAGGCATGGGGTTTTAACCATGTGGGGGCTGGAGCTGTTTTCATTTTAATGTTAAAAGGATGGTGACCCCATAAAGCTGGAGAATTTGGAGACATGCAAGTAGGGTTGTCTAAAGCTCCCTAACGCTGTCACCACTAAAATCACTTCCAGAAGCTTTCTTGATTTATCTAAACTAATATGGTCTCCTTTCCAAGAATCCCTGGCGTCATGGTCCTTGGCTCACAAAGGCTTCAGGACACAGTCCCTGCTCACAGCTTCAGATTCCTTTGTCATCTCTTTCCCATCGCCCCCTCCCCCAGTTGGCAAGAAGCATCTGCGTTGCAGGGAATGCCTCTTGTTTATCATTGGACTCATGGCCTGGCATCATAGCTGATTTCTAAAAGACACTCAATATTGGCTGAATTATTGTCCTGCAGTTAATTAGATTATCTGTCTGATGAGTTGGTAAAACCTGCAGACAAGAATGTCTTAAATACCTTTTTTACGCTGAAGCATCCAGCACTGTGCCTCTCATATACTAGGTGTTCAAGAAGTATTTACTGACTTGGAAGGATTTAGAGTCTATAATATTCAGTGATTTACCACAGAAACAAAGAAGTGAGTACCACATGTTCTTACTCATAAGCAGACCTTGAACATTTACCATGATACTATAAGAAAGGGGTTGGCAGTAGCTGGAAACTGCCTGGGGGTGGGGTGGGGGAGGGGCACAAAACATCAATAAGTGTACCTGATCTCAAACCATGCGAAGTGGGGACCAAAGGGAGGCCCAAACTTTACCTGTACGATGATACTGAAATGTACCCCACATCTTTAAAATAAAATAAAATAAAATAAAACAAAACAAAACAAAATAAAAAATCTGCTGGCCGATAATCCCAATATTGACGATAGTTTGAGCCCAGGAGGTCAAGACCAGCCTAGGCAACATAGCAAGACTTCATCATTACAAAAAGTTTTTAAAAAAGAAATACTCGCTGAATTAAAATGCTCTTCAGTTCAGCAAATACTTCCTTACTCACGTGTTTGCTGAACAAGTAAGCATGTGCTATGGACCAGCACTGTCAGACTGACACCCAGGATTTAACTGAATGGTCACAGCAATCTGCCTTTGTGGCTGTTGTGAGCACCGTGTTGAGATGTTTCCTAGGTTACACCTGGATTTAATGGCACAAGATGGTGGTGAGAAAGCAGTAAGCAAGAAGCCGGTTAGGCAGACAGTTAGGGCGGGTCTCTGGTGAGGACTCCATTTTACCTTGGAGAAAGAGCTGCAAGCTGCAGGCTGCGGCCAAAAGCCACACCTATTCCCTTTTCACTCGCTTTCTCCCTTTTCCGCGCACCTTTTCCTAATTGGCTTTTTTTGAATGCTCTCCCCATCGGCCCTTTACACTACCATGCCACTTTTTAGTCCTGACTACTGACCAATTCGGTTAGTGTATTTTTCAGTCTCTACTACCAGCCAATCAGCACGCCCCCCGCCCATACTATATAAACCTCCCCCCCCACCCCACCCCCGGCCCCAGTGGCCTTTTGGGCCCAGCAACCCACTTGGGTCCCCTCTCGGCCCCCTCTCTCTGTGACAGCTACAACATTTTGCTTTCCTGAATAAACTTCGACTTGCTCGCCCTTTGCTGTCCTCTCCTTAGTCCTCTCCGTCGTGAGATAAGAACCTGGGGAGTCCTGGCGACAAGAGCGCTGTAACCTTTCCTGACCGCGAAGGGACTTCTTCAAGCAAGAGCTGAGAGCCTTAACACTCCTCCACGGATGTCCGCATGTCCGCATCCCCGGGTTCTCTGCTGCCAACTGCATCCTCTGCTCGGGGTTCTCCAAGCAAGAGCCGTGAACAGAGGAGCAGAGAGCTGTAACACTCCTCGGGGCACCGCGACTGTTGGGCACCTCCGAGTTCCAGGGCGCCATCACATCCTAGGTTTCCACGTGGGTCTCAGGTTGGCCGCCACGTGGGCTGGGCTTCAGGCTGGCAGTGCAGCCCCCCTCCCAATCCGTGCAACTGCAACAGGTATACCATACCTGACGTGTAGGCTGGAAATACCGAGAAAAGAGGCATAATTCCTACCTATTTTGAATTTCACAGAACTTTCCAAGCACTGTCACTGTCGGTCAGCTCAGAGCTCTGATGGGTGTAAGAAGATATATTTATCTAGGAGTTTATAGTCTAAAAGAAAAAGACATGCTATATGAAAAACTAGGGCGCTAGCTAAGATCAAATGCAATCAGCTTCTGAAATGAGTGTAACTGGTCCCCAAATGAACAAATCAGACAGACAAAAAAGTAGAAACATCAGTAGAGGCTGTTGGTCAAGAGGGAAAACCGGGACTGGATTTTGGGATCCAAGGTTTCAGAGCCCTGTGCTGTCATCTGCTATCTGTGCTATCTAGAGCAAGTCACTTTGCTTCTCTCCAGGAGGAATCTGGGCTTAATGGTAAAGGGACAGTCTGAAATCAGAGTGCCTGACGTTCACAAGTTCCTCAATCTTTCTGTTCCTCCATGCCCCCATTTGTAAGATGAAGATAATAATATTACCTATTTTGTAGAGTTGTAAGAGTAAGTGAGAAAGAAGAGTGCCTGGTACATCGTAATAAGTGCTTGATAAATGTTTGCTGATGCTCTCTCAGCCTTGTTTCCTTGTCTGTGAACTGGGGTTAATATTACCTCTTGGAGTTATTGTAAAGATATAAAGGGATAGCCGTCTCAGTGGCTCTGTCTGTAATCCCAGCACTTTGGGAGGCCAAGGCGAGTGGATTGCCTGAGTTCGCGGGTTGGAGACCAGACTGGGCAACTTGGTGAGACTTCATCTCTACAATAAATCAAAAAATTAGCCGGGTGTGATGTCACATGCCTGTAGTTCTAGGTACTTGGAAGGTTGAGGCAGAAGGATCACCTGAACCCAACAGGCCGAGGCTGCGGTGGCCAGGAGTGTGCCACTGCACTCCAGCCTGGGCGATGGAGTGAGACTCCAACTAAAAAAAAAAAAAAAAAAGATATAAAGGGATAATAGCAATGGAAGCATTTGGCCCACAATAATCATTCAACAGAGGTTCATTTAATATGAATCTCTGAGGTAAAATTTTCATATTAGGGAGGTAAACTTGGAAACAGTCTCTTTAACTGATTGCAACAGAAATAAAATTATATCTTGTTTCCAGCATAACAATTGTACCTTTCATAAATTCTTGAATTTTGGTGTTTTCAAAATTGGCAGTACCTACATAATTGGGCTTGTAGCATGAAAAATTCTCCCTGCTATTTTTGTCTTGAGGTTTCTACAGCTTAGTTTCCCAATATAAATGTAATATGACATTAGCATGGGGATGGTCTCTCACCATACACATTGACCCTGGATACATTTCTTTTCCCTGTTCTTAAAAAGCCTTGCAAACCTGAAGCTGAGATGTCATTTCAGGCAGGTCTTAAAATTAGTGCTGCATATAGCTCCCAGCTTCTATGTCCATAAAGTATGGAGACAGGTGTGTGCAGGAGCGAGAGATTTTGTATAGAATAATAACGGATGTCTCTGACCGTCCCAGAGGCCAGTAATTCCTGGAAGATTTGAGCCACGAATGGTCTGAGAAACAACTACTTACAAAGCAATCACAATTTAACATTTTAAAAGTAAATTACACTTGATTTACTTAAAGATACTTATTATAAGTCAAACAAAGGACTGCATTTTTCTCTCTGATAAAATGAGTCATTGTTCAGAATGATGAGAGCTCCTAACACTAGAATAATGTGATAAATTATTTTAGTCTAAATTGTATAGAATCATGAGAACATCACTGAGGCACAGCCATTCTGCAAATGCATAAATGGGCATACTACGACACAGGAGGAAAATGAGACCAGTGAGAAAATTCAACACAAAATAATACAGAAAAAAAATGAAGTTAAGGTTTATTACAAAGGTAATAGATTTGATTCGGTTTCAGCTGGGTATACGTGGGGCATCTCAGGTTCTGTGACTTGAACTGAGATTAAGTACTCTGAGGGAAAAGAGGATAGGAAGTCATCCTCATTGGTATTTGGACATATAGCCCCTTGGGAAGATGCCAATTTCAACTTTCTCCTTTCTCAACACCACAACTTGGTGTCTTTTAAGTGACTACCATTGCATTATTTCATCAATGACTCACCCTTCTGGGGAAGACTGTTCATAAGAAAAAAAAACAACTGAACTTAGAAGGTCTGACTCTGTTCAACATCAAAAGCTTATAAAACCAGTTCTTGCTCATACACTCTGAGTAAATAGCTGTTTCAAGTTTTAAGTCGCAAAAGTGGAAGCTAAATGCACATTATGGAAAGTCATTTGGAGCTCTCAGAATTTTAGTCTTCAACCCCAGAGCTAAATAGTACTTGGGTTCCTCCTGTTGAGGAAATGCTACCTCTGAAACCATAAGTCAGAAATGAACTATTCTTGAATGAAAAGTAAAATCACACACACACACAATTATTGCACATTAGGTCTGATACAGTGGCCTATAATTCCAGCACTTTGAGAGGCTGAGGTGGGAGGATCACTTGAGTCTAGAAGTTTGAGACCAGCCAGGCAACAAAGCAAGACCATGTCTCTACAAAAAAATAAAAAAATTAGCCGGTTGTGGTGGCGCACACCTGTAGTCTCAGCAACTCAGGTGGCTGAGTTGAAAGGTTTGCTTGAGCCTAGGAGGTCAAGGTTGTGGTGAGCCATCATCTGTGCCACTGCACTCCAGCCTGGGCAACAAAGTAAGATTCCAACTGAAAAAAAAATTGCACTTTAAAATTGGCTGGTTCATCTTTTATGCACACACACACATCTGAGTTTCCCCTTTGGAAGACAGCGTGGCAATTTCTGAAAGAACTAGAAATTGACCTTCCATATGACCCAGCAATCCCCCTATTGGGAATATACCTGGAGGAACTCAAGTCATTCTACCAAAAAGATACCTGCACACGCATGTTTGTTGCAGCTTTATTCACAATAGCAAAAATGTGGAACCAGCCATACTGCCCATCAAAGCTGAACTGGATTAAAAAAAAAAAAAGTTGTACGCATACACAATGGAATATTATGCAGCCACAAAGAAGGACAAACCTATGGACTTCACAGCAACTTGGATGGATTTAGAGTTTATCATACTCAGTGATGCATCACAGAAACAAAAAATAGAGTACCATATGTTCTCACTCATAAGCGGCTCTTGAACAATTATCCTAGTACAATAAGAAAGAAATTGGCAGTAGCGGGAAACTGCCAGGGGAGGGTGAGTGGGATTGGCAGTTGAGGGAAACTGTCAGGAAAGGGAGAGCACACCTCATCCACAAATGCATAATGAACATTTGTATACCTAACCTGAATTGTACCTCACATCTTTAAAATAAAATAAAAAATTTAAAAATCTGAGTTTTCTTAGACCACAGAGCAAATTCATTGTATTTTGAATTGAGTTCTATTTCCAGCAGCTAGTGTAAGATCTAGACCACTAGAGGCCAGGATCCGTGGCTCAGCCTGTCATCCCAGCACTTTGGGAGGTTGAGGCGAGTGGATTGCCTGAGCCCGTGGGTTCGAGACCAGCCCGGGCAATTTGGTGAGACCTCGTCTCTACAATAAGTCAAAAATTAGCCAGGTGTAGTAGCTCCTGTAGTTCTGGCTACTTGGAAGGTTGAGGCGGGGGGATCACTGGAGTCCAACAGATCGACACTGGGGTGACCCTGAGCATGCCACTGTACACCATCCAGCCTGGGCAATGGAGTGCGACCTCCAACTCAAAAAGAAAGAAAGAAAGAAAAAGAAAGATCTAGACCACTAGAAAGTGCTCCTTTTTGAGAATTCACAAGGAACGTAGCTTGAGGACTCACAGAAGCGTAAGCTACCACCAGGCCTGTCCCTGGGACCTTAGCTGCCTCAGCCACTGTCAGCATCTGGCAGTGAGAAGCATGATGTTGAAAAGATTCAACAAACTAGGACAGAGACAGCGGCCTATCAGGATGACTGGAAGAGCCAGCTCAGCCATGCTGGAGTGTGCTGAGCTCAGCCCGCCCAGGTGGCCCCACACTTGGCTGGCGGCTCTTGGCTGGCTTGGCCCATGTCTGCAAGTCCTGGCCAGACAGGCTCCCACGGCGTGTGTCTGCTGCTGCTGTGATGCCCTCCTGAGGGGTTTGTGACTGATGGCAACCTCCGCACCCTTTCTGGGTGCCATGTCCTTGGAGAGAAACTAGCACACTGCTAGTGTGACAAGCACCCCTGCCCCCCGAGTTTGCCAACGTGCTTATCAGGAAAATTCCTCTTCTCAGCATCTCCAGAGGAGCCACTTGCCCAAGGCTCAAGGTCATGAAAAGCCTCACATTTAGATTTTTGATGTGATTTCCAAGCGAGGTGCAATGGACAGCCCCAGAGACACACTGACTGGAATGAAAGGGGAGGTATTTATTCTTTAAATCTATCTCTTGACTGGATAAAAGGGCTGACAGTCCTCAACAAATGAACATGCCTAGAAATCTTCATTTCCTTGGGAATACGTAACATCAGACACACAGCAATTTGTTGTTGTTGTCAGTCGTTGATTTGCTAAGCACACATGTTTTTAAAGCGCTGTCATTTCTGATATATAGAAAATGTGGGAAAATAGGAATGGCCCAACTTCTTACAAACTCTGTCCCGGACCTGGGCCTGGGTGTGCCCTTAGAATCTCTCTTCTCATAACCCAAGCTCTGTCATCAAGTTGGCCTGACTTTCTCTTCCTTGAGATGGGTTCGCTCCCCAAAGTCTCCTCTGTCCCTTCTAGAAGGAAACCTCCATCCTGATAGGCTGCTGCCTCTGGCCCAGTTGTTGAATCTTTTCAACATCACCCTTCTCACTGCCAGATCTCCCCCCATCCCCCCCAACCCCACCCACCTCAGGCTGCCTGACTGGATTCCAGGAGGCCCAGTTTAGGCTGAACCTGAAAGAGCAACATTCAGGAGGAATGCATTTATAGGTGCATCTTACATACTGAGCACCTGGCCAGCTTCCATTTGTAAAAAGGAGCTTATAGCTTTACAACTAGTTGAGAACAACTGCCTGAAGGTGTTCATCTAATGAGCAGAAGTGTGTCTTTCTTGAATCCCAGACTGTGACATCTTTGGAGAAGATGTGCCCTCTTTTCAGTGGGGTCCGTGGGTCTGGTTCTCCATGTCTGGGTGTCCAGGCATTCTCTGCAATGCTGAGAACCTGTACCCCTTTTAGGCACAGATGGGAGAAGAAGAAACAGTGCTGATGGGGGTAAGGGAGACTTAAGAGAACTAACTCCTTAGCCAATTGTTGGGATCATGAAATAAAGAAAGCCAGGGAGTATTAGATAAAGAAGCAGGCCCTGGCCTCCTGGGCCAAAGGCCCCTCCTCCCCCGAGGCAGTTCTATATCAGCCTCTGAGTGAACTTAGGCCAAGCACACATCTGTTGACTCCAAGTTCCCCTTATGGAGATGCTCCAGCAGTCCAGTTTCTCACTTCACCCAGATCTGCTGTCAGCTCTAGGCCCCAGGATTTCAAACTGAGCTCAACTCGGCCCCATAAGGTTGATTAGATGAGAACATGTTCATGAACATTGAAATCATTTACTAAAAATGTACCCATTTTGATTCACAGTTTATTGGAAGTGAATTAAGTTCATTAGCTTCTAGTCGTTGAAACGAAGCATTCTTTTCAGTTAAAGAGGGGTTAGCCAAGAAAGAGCTCCCAATATTTTTCTTTGGGCACCATAGCATTAAGGGAGTTCAGACACAGAGCTTAGGGGTTTTGTTTTGTTTTTCAGTATCTCATGTGATTTCATTACCTTGTCCTGGGTTATGTAATTCATTCCTTGGATTTTCCCATCTAAGAATACAGAAAAGCTCCCTACCTTCAAATACAGAAATATGATAATTTTTTTGAATATTCTGAATGTTTAAATATTGAGCCTACTTTAGATACTCTGAATCTCCTGGATGAAAGCAAAAGAAGGCTAAAATCTGAAGAGGCCAAAAGGAGTATTTGACAAATATTATTTCATTAAACCTCAGAACCTTCATAAAACAGACTAAGATACAATCACAATAGTAATGACTGGAGACTTTAAGTAGTTGTCAAAACCATACAGCAAGTCTGCAGTATGCATTCATTTAATCACATATATGTATAATTGCTTTTGGGTGCTAAGAAATGTTTAAGACAAGAAAATTTACAAAAGTAGAAAATAAAAGGTTTGCATTCGTCTAAGTGCAAGCTATAGATAGCACACATCAAAGTTGTGTTCATCTAAGATTTTAGGGAAACATTTAGTCTTCCTCTTCTACATAATAAAGCTTCATTTAAAATTAAATTTAATCTAAGCAGAGACAAGGCAAAAAAATTAAAATTGAAAGGTAATTTATGGTACTTTTATTTCTCATTTCTTTACAACAATGTAAACAGGTGCACTTTAAGTTGAATTTTGTGCATGTATTCAACTTTTGCACACATAAATACACATTACCTTCCTGCAGGATAACGATTCTTAATGATTATTGCAAAGGCCCCTCCTAGACAGGGTTTTTTGGTTTTTTTTTTTCCCCATCTTCTTTTCGACACTATCACTGACTCAATTTAGTTAACCCTTTTGTTGACATCACTACCTCAGCTTGTACTGCAGTCTACACTACAGCACACTTTCCTAGGAATTTGGAGAAAAGAATTTCGCAACTCTTTCCCTTTATCCCCCAATCCAAGTTTCCTGTGCTTGCTCTTTAGGGAACTTGTGAGTAAGCAAGCACTTAGGGAAGGGGCAGCTCTGCAAGACAGAGAGAGGGACCACTGAAAGATGACCCCAGGTGTTTATCCTTGATGGAAAGCGGGAAAGCAAGAGGGGGTTGAGAGCAGCACCGGGAAGACCCAGGGCTTCTCCACTCCTGAGGAGGGCTCTCCGTGTGAGTGGCCACGGGTTCAGTTCTAAGATCAGACAAACCCACTGGACAGGGAGAGTCAAGTACCTTTTGTATGATTCAATGTATTGGATTTCCCATGAAGTTCCAATACATGGCTTGGGAATGTAATATCTGATTAGGAGGAGCAGAGCTGAAGAAGAATGTAGTAGGAAGAAGAGGATTATTTGTGTCTGATGTCACCTCATACTACAACTCATTTCTATTCCTTTGAGAACACACTAAGTGAACAGGACAGAGCAGCAGAAGTATGCAATGTGTTTGCGGGATTGTAAGTGTGGAAGTGAAGACAAGCCTTTGGTTGAGCAAAGATAACTGAAGTGAATTAAAACGTCTCCAAATTTCACCTCCAGAAGGGAAAAGTATTAAACGTACCTCTGAAAGGCCAGTTTCAAGGAAAGTAGAAGCAGGCAAAGCAAGCGTTTCAGGCTCTGAATGACACTCAAATTCATTACAAACGTGCAGGGAATTTCAAAAGGAAGTTTGTGTTCACATTGATTACATAACTAATAATGTTATGGAGCTTACTTGAACTAGTGCTTTAAAAAAACAGTGGTTATAATGTCCACCTGTTAGTATCCATTGTGACAAGAAATGTGTGTATGTGCCTGTGCGTGTTTACAAACGAGCTTATCTTGCCGGTCACCCTTTCCAAATCGAGCACGATCCATACACTGAATTGTGCCGGCGCAATCCAGGGGACCCGTCCCACGCGCGGGGGACGCGTAACCCCCATTTTCTCGGGACCTAGGGTCCCAACAACCCTTCAAGCTTCACAACGTGGCCGCTCCAAGATGCTCCGTGTCCCACCAGACCCCGGCCCCTTCTCGCCACGCAACCAGCGCGCTCACCTGCGCACGCGCGCGCACACACACACACACACACGCGCGCACAC
>NW_007260557.1:53126-113000 GCF_000164805.1 Carlito syrichta | reverse complement strand
CCCCTCTCGCCCGGGATCGCCGGCCGCGGGCCGGGGAGCCGCCCTCTGTCCCCGCCGCGGTCCGCTCCTGGCGCAGCAGATGGGGGCCCTCCGCGCTTTCCGCAGGTGCCATGGTCACGGAGGAGTCACCGCCTCTGCCCCGCCAGCACTCCGCCCCGACCTGCCCCGCTGGCGGGAGCGATCTCTCTCCCCATGACAGCCGGCTGAGGGAGAGTGGGGAAACTTCGGCGAAGCCGGCGTGATTTGGGACCAACTTTGTTTCTATTTCCGAGGGCTTTGCCCTTTTCGGTGACACAGGCTGTTGCTATTCCGGGCAGCCTATCACAGGCAGGGGGCGGGCGCGGGCCGGAGGACTGTTTTTGCCTTGAGATGCAAAGTTGGAGACCCGGGTTCAAAGGCTGGGGAGCTGGCACCCAGATGCAGCGTCTGGCCGTTGGCTAAGAGCAACTCTGGTATTCCTGCCCCTTTGCAAAAGGGCAGAGAAAAGAAACGTGCAGATTTAGATACAAGCTGAGAGTGGGGATAGAATACTCACAGATGGTATCGGTTCAGCTCGCAGCCACAGGAACAATTTATGCTAAGACGTACCAGAAGGAAAAGTGTGTCAATTTTTCAGCAAGACTATTATTCCAAGTCATGGCATTTCACAGCTTACACAAAGCATGGCGTATCTTTATTGTTTTTACCTGATTTTGATCTAGATAAGTGCTTTCTGTAGCTCTCTTTCCGAGGCCTGTCAGATAAGTCAAAGCCTGCGACCAATGATATGCAAACTCAGAACGCATAGATTCTTTCGACTTTTTATATCCTGAGATTCTAGCGAAGTAATCCATTTTTAAGGCATAGTTGTCTTGAAGAGAAGAACTAACCCTGAATCTTTCGGAGGCTTTCGTGTTTTTCTGGGTAGGAGGAGGATACTCCCAATTCCAAGAGGCCAGGCTAAATGACCCATTGTGTGGGTGTGGTGATCACGTAATCTTAAACAAAATCAGGGTGTGAGAGGGATTTGTAAATATACTTATATAAGAAATCTTACAGGGCTATGACATTGTACCTTCAGTTACACTTTTAGCAAATCTTACTGATTGAAAAGCCTTGTAAAGGAAATTGGGACCATCTTAGACTTATTATGTGCCAGAAATTGTACTAAGGGCATTAACTCAGATAATTCTCCTGAAAAAAATGTGTGAGGTAGGCACCAATGTTGCAGAGGAGGAAATGGAAGTTGACTAACTTGCCTGAAATGTCAGAGCCAGTCACTGGTGGAGCTGAGATTATGAAGCCGGCTGTCTAACGCTATAGCTTGCCTGTGTCCTACCTTCCCGGCCTTGTGCTTCTCTGCAGTCCTTGGCTTCCTCCACTTTCAGGCCTTCCTGAATATAAGAAGATGCCATGAAACATGGCTTTTAGTTCTGGTCATTCCTCTGGACAAGGAAGCAAATTTGAGCGTGTGCAGATAGAAACTGGACTTTGTTTACTTACTTTCAGCATTTTGACCAGATCATAACAAGCTCTAAATTATTACGTGTGCACTTCCTTTGCTTGTTACTAGATAATTTCTATATTTTTCTTATCCTTCAGGGAATTGGGTAGCAGATGGAAATAAATCTTGAATAATCCAGTTAGTATTTGTTAGATACCTGTTGCATGTCTGCTGATAGGGCTGGAAAATGGAATTTCTCCAAGCACAGGCCAGACTCCTCCTTATTAAGAGGGCGAGAGGTTCAGAATCCCCAGATCAGCCTGTCCCCACGAAAGAATGTGTACTGCAGTGGTGGCTTAGGCAATTGATTTTGTTTGTTCCCAGAGTGCATTACGATTGTGAGAGCAGCAGTTTTTATCTATGAGACACACATCTTTCTCATCTGTTCTCCATATTCTCTTGGCTTCTGTCTTCTTTCTGCTCAGAACCAATGACCTTAGTTTGGGGAATGGAGGATGTTCTTGCAGTGGGTCAGTTGTATAATTGCTTTGTTTCATCATCCTGGGACCTGTGTCTCTAGCAGCTTCTGGGCCCCATGGGAGTGCTTGGGTGTTTCCTGTAGCATTTGGCTAGGCAGAACATAAACCTAATTCCAGAACACTTTACTATGGTTAAAAGCAATTCAACAATTCTCACTCTGCTTGCTGTTGCCAAATGGTACCAGAACTCTTCAGGCCTTGTAAGCCAACCAGAAGTTAGAAATACCCAAACAATGCATGACCACATCGCCTCCTGGGGCACCTAATTCTGCTATTTGTTCCATTGTTGACTGGCATGGGCCACTGGTTGCCCCAAGCTCTGTTTGTGCTCATTTCATTCTCTGAAAAGTTTAGGGGGAAAATGTTTTTCACCCGGGGAGCTATCTCTCTCCCTCAGTTCCAACAAGAACCCTGGACCTCTCCTTTCCAGTATTTTGCACACCTATGATGCATGTTTATATAGTTACATGAGGTGATTTGATGGAATCTACCTTTTCTACTAGGTTGTGAGTGCCGTGAAAGTGTGGACCATGTTTGTTTCGTTTATCAGGGCTTTCCAAGTACACAGAGTACATATTTGCCGGCTAACAGACTGATAAATTCGGTATACTTTAGCATGGCTAGAATGTATGCTTCAAGAGGGCAGGCACCTATGTCGGTCTTGTGTATGTGTCAGTCTGTATCGCCAACTCCTAGCATAATACCAGGCATGCAGCAGAGACTCCATAAAAATTTGTTAAATAAATGAATGCTCACAAATGGAGCTTTTAGTGAGCTAAGTAGCTATTGTTTTAAAATATCAAAGCCCATATTATGAGTGCCTAAAACATTTTGTCGTTTCTCTCTCCCTTCTGCAGGATGTCCCTCCTTCATGGAGTTTTTGAGCCATTACCATTAATAAAAGCGATTCCTCCACTCAAAGAATATATAATCAGCAGACAGCAGTCAGTTCCTTCTCCATAACCCCAGTAATTTTGCTACATACTATTTTAGATCACTGCTGATATGCAATGCTACTAAATCCAAAACACTTATCATGGCTTAGAAACTGACAAACAGGGCCGGGTGTGGTGGCTCAAGCCCGTAATCCCAGCACTTTGGGAGGCCAAGGTGAGAGGATTGCCTGAGCCCATGGGCTCGAGAATAGCCTGGGCAACTTGGCGAGACTTCATCTCTACAATAAATCAAAAAATTAGCCGGGCGTGGTAGCGCGTGCCAGTAGTTCCGACTACTTGGAAAGCTGAGGCAGAAGGATCGCTGGAGCCCAGCAGGTTGACGCTGGGAGTTGGGGGTGTGGGGGCCTGAGCATGCCACTGCACTCCAACCTGGAAGATAGAGTGAGAATCCAACTCAAAAAAAAAGAAAAGAAAAGAAAAGAAAAAAAAGAAACTGACAAACAAAAGCGAGGGGATAAAAGAGAAAGCAAGCAGCCTCCCAAAGCATGTGATTATCTGCCACATCACAGGCCCATTTCATGGCAATTATTTTCAACTTCATAACAAATTTGTTAAGCAAATCCTATTACCTCCATTTTGCAGAAATGGAAACTGAGAAGTTTGTGAAGCATACTCAAGATCCAAAAACACCTTCTAGTGTAGGATGAACATTTTGGACCATACAGGAAAACCTCAGCTCCGTAGTTGACACCTTCCTAGCCTTGCTTGGTCACCTGTCTCTCTCCATGCCAATCCTTCTGTCCATCTGTTGATCTGTGTTAGCTGTTAGGCATTTCAAAGTAAGTTGAAACATCTATTTAATGGTATGCATGTATCATTATATATTATATATATTACATATACCATTAAATAGAGTCAATGCTTATTTAGGTTCTTTTTTTTTTCTTTGAGGCAAATTTTACATACAGTGCAGTGCTGAAATCCTAAGCACCATTGGATGTGTTCAGAAAAACATGTACGCATGTATAGTCCAAGCCTCTATTAAGTTACTTACAGAACATGACCTTCATCCAAGAAAGTTCCTTAAGCTGGGCACAGTGGCTCACGCCTATAATCCCAGCACTTTGGGAGGCTGAGGTAAGAATGTAGCCTGAATGCACGGGTTCGAGACCAGCCTGGGCAACTTCTCAAGACCTCATCTCTACAAGAAATCAAAATATTAGCCGGGCATGATGACACGTGACTGTAGTTCCACTTACTTGGAAGGCTGAGGCAGAAGGATCGCCTGAGTCCAGCAGGTCGAGGCTGCAGTGGCTGGGAATGTGCCACTGTACTCCAGCCTGGGCAACAGAGTGGGACTCCAACTCAAAAAAAAAGAATTCCTTTCACAGCTCTTCTGTATTCTTGAATTCCCACCTCAACATCTAGAAGCAACCAGCATTCTAATATTTTTCCACATAGATTCCCTGTGCTTGTTCTCAGTCTTCAGATAATAGAAGTGTAGAGAATGCACTCTTATATGAGGCTTCTTCCATCAAGCTTCATTATGAGATCCATCCATGGTTTAGGGTGCATGAGTAGTAGTTCATTCTGTTTATTGCTAAATAGTGTCTCGGGGGGAATATAACCATAATTTGTTTATCCATTTTCCTATTGATGAACATCTGGGCTGTTTCCAATTTTTGGCTATTATAAATAAAAGCGTTGTGAACATTCTTGTAGATGTCTTTTTTTGTAGAACATAACACTTAAAGCACAGCAGTCCAAGTCCATTTGATTCCAAAGCCCACATGCTTTCCACTACACCCCACTGCTTCTCTGTGCCCGGTGTCATGACAGTGCTGTGGAATGCACCTCCAGAGGTTTTATCCTGCAGTGGCTCATTACAATGTACACACACACAGGGAAATAGGAACTTTAGGCAAAAAACAAACAAACAAAAAGAATTTCAGATACAAATTTAGTTCTTTATCAGCCATATGCCAATAAAATATTCATCCTGGCATGATTGTTTGAAAGGATATTTATTATTTCATCTGTTTGTACTCTCGAAATAACTCCTCTCTCTAAACATTTTAATGTAACTTTTTTTCTTATATGCCGAATATTACCAATCGTAACATGTTGGTTCAAGTTCTTCAAATTACAAAAGAAATATGGTTAAATTCATTAAGGTATGCTTACTTGGCATCATGTGTAATAAATTGCTAAAAGAAAAGCAAGAAAATGCTATTTCTATTATTTTAAATGGGAAAATCAGAGTTGCAATATAGAAATGTGCATACTCATTATCATTACAATATTTTTTTTTTAGTTGGAATCTCACTGCGTTGCCCAGGCTGGGGTTCAGTGGCATGCTCACGGCCACCCCAGCATCGACCTGCTGGGCTCCAGCAACACTTCCACCTCAGCCTTCCAAGTAGTGAGAACTACAGGTGCACGCTAACATGCCCAGCTAATTTTTTGGTTTATTGTAGAGGTCTCACCAAGTTGTCCAGGCTGTTCTCGAACCCGTGGGCTCAGGCAATCCCCTCACCTCAGCCTCCCAAAGTACTGAGATTACAGGTTTGAGCCACCGCACCCAGCCTGCACAAACATCTTGAAGAAGGGGCAACTTTTTCTAATTTGCACAGATGTGTATTTGGAAACTAATGGTGCTGTTCAAATTATAATCTCCTTTTAAATCACATCGACGTCTTCCCTATTAGTTTGGTCTATGTCTGCTTTTGTACTGCTTGGCTACATGGCATGAGCACCCTTTTCCCTTTGATTAGCTATTTTTCCAAATAAATTCTTTTTAACTTTAAAAATCTTCCGCAGTACTATTCCCATGCTGCTTGAATAGAGGTCATCCACCAAAAAAAAACTGTTCAGTGATTAACCCTTTCCTTACACTAACCTTCCTTTTGTACTGTGATGTCAGCAAAAGTTGTTGAATCATACATAACAACAGGCAGCAGTCATTGGCTTTGGGGCTCTGGTTCACTTTTATTACATGTCTCTTCTTATTTGCTAGTCAATGAGGAGAGTACTGCATAGAAAATGACCATTTTTCCAAACTTAAATGGTCTGAATAACTGGAAGAAATATAGGAACAGAAATCTTTCTGAAATGTGCAACATCGTGCTCAGCTTCCTAAGATGAACTCATGAAATGTCAGCACTTTATGACATCTTAGATCTTGCTGTGGACTTTTGTCTTCTTTCTAGACTGCTCCCAGCATCTGAAGACTGTTACTCTTTTGGGGAATTTCTCTTTGTGTGGAAGAGGCAGTTTCCCAAGCAGAATCCCCAAAAGACATGATGCTTTCTTTTTTTCACTTAGGACCAGGCTCTACCAAGAAGATCAGACACCCTGGATTTTGCATCAGAAAGTTGATGACACGAAGTATCAGGATCTGCAGGCCCCATTTCTACAAGGATGGTGGCAGTGGCTCTGGTCAATATATTCAGTGTCAGAGTTATGACATGCACCATTGTAAAGGTATGTGCCAAGGGCTAGCTAGGTTACCTCAGAGCAGGACTTTGGGGGTTATTCTTGATGATGGAGTCTTCAAGTTGAAGTTGGTTTCTATTGCTTTACACCAAGAACTGTAGGCATATATCCTTTTTCTCACATCTGAAGTGGTCTTCCTCTCAGAATCTTTTAAGAGGCTCTTGCTCTGGGATGTGGCACAAGCAAAGCTGACAAATCAAACCTAGTGAGATGGGGTCCCCATCAGTTTCCCAGGTTTCTGCTCCTGTGGAGTCCAGGTGAATATTTGGAGAAGAAGCATCCAAGATGGCCACTGTGGAGCAGCAAACCAACCCCTCTCTCACCTAGCAAGATGGAGAGTAGGGACCCAATTGCCAAATGACAGAGATAAGCTGAACACTTTGGACATGTGATACATCCAGTGCCCAGTGGAGGTCTCTTTCAGCACACAGAGACCTGAAAACAACTGCAGACGCCAGGCTCTGAGCTCCCTACTCTTTGTCCTGGTACAGGCTCAGACAAAGTCAGAATCTTTGCTGGATGAAGAAGAGTGATGAGTGATTCTAAGACATTTTGAGTCAGTTCACTTGCTCCCAGCTGTGCACAAGCCATGGGTCCCATGCAGGAGAAACTTTGGTTGGGACACAGCCTGGGGCAACCAGAGCCCAAGTGAAATGCGAAACAGGACCCACCCACTGGCTTGTTCCCAGGCAGAAAGAGAACCACCTGCAGAGTGAATCTGGCTGACACACCTGCCACTGGCAGCTAGTGGAGTAGCAGACCAGTGCCTATCAAGCTGAGCAAGGTAGAGAGTAGAGACCCAACCACCAATACACCCTGCACCCAGCAGGTGTCCCTTTGTACACACAGAAACCAGAAAGCAACAGCAGGCATGGGATCCTGGGCATGCCATCCCCCACCCTATTCCAGGCTTGGACAGAGATGGAGGCTCTTGGTGAAAGATAGGGGTGAACAATCTAAGACAAGTCAGTTCACCCCCTCCCAGTGCAGCAAGGGCTGAAAACTGATTCAATTAGCTTAGCAGAGGGAAAGAGAACCTGTAATTATGGTATCTTGCCACAGGGCAGAATAAGCAAGAGAAGTGGATGCCTCTCCCTCTCTCACTGAGTAATGGCATTATAGAGAAGGAAAAGAAACCTGTTGATGAGGAAAAATCAACAGAAAAACACAGGCCACCCTCAGAGACCTAAAGAGACAGCACCTGAAAAAATAACCAGAGCACAAACAATGAAAACCTCCCAGAAGACCTGAACCTAATGACAACTACAGAAACAGAGATTGGATGGCAAAAATGAACAAGAACCAAGAGAAACAAGAACTGAAACTCAATGAAATCATAGCAGAGTTGACCAATTTTTAAAAAGCCTATTCTGAAACAATGGAAATAAAGAAATCCGTCATCAAAATAAATGACAAACTAACAAACATAGGAAAGAGAATCAACCAAGCAGAGGAAGGAATCTCAGAGCTTGAAGATCAAGATATGGAATTAACCCAATCTGTTAAAAACATAAAAAGAAAACTCAAAAAGAAGAAGAAAAACCTTCAAGAGACATGCAATGATGTCAATCCAATCCTATGCCTGCCTGGTATCCCTGAAGCAAAAGAGAAATGGTTCCTTGAAAGAATAAATATGATTGCTGGACCCCTGGCCAGATTGACTAAAAAGAGAGAAAGTCCAAATAAACACAACTAGAAATGCAAAAGGTAAAGTCGCAATTGAACCCAAAGAAATTCAAAAGATTATCAGAGATTACTATGCACACAATATACAAATAAACTAGAAATCTAAAGGAAATGGAGGATTTTCTGACATCACACAACTTCCCAAGCTTGAAACAAGAAGAAATTGAAACTCTAAACAGACCAATAACAATCCAGGAAATAGACTCCATCATAAGAAATCTACCCACCAAAAAAAGTCCCAGACCAGATGGTTTTCCAGTTGAATTCTACAAGACATAAAAGGAGGAGCTGATACCACTCTTATCAAAAGTATTCCAGGCAATTGAGAAAGATGGAATTCTCCCCAAATCATTTTATGAAGCTAATATCACACTGATACCCAAACCTGGCCAAGAGGCAACAAGAAAAGAGAACTACAAGTCAATCTCCTTGATGAGCATAGATGCAAAAATTCTAAACAAGATTCTAGAAAATCGGATCCACCAACATATCCACTATGACCAGGATGCAGGGCTAGTTCAACTTTCACAAAACCATAAATGTATTTTAATACATTAACAGATGTAAAAACAAGAACCACATGATTAGATCATTAGATGCAGAAAAAGCATTCAATAAAATCCAGCTTCTTGTCTTGATAAATATGCTTGAACAACTAGGCATAGAAGGAACATTCCTCAAGACAGAAAGAACCATCTATGATAAACTCACAGCCAACGTTTTGTTCAATGGGCAGAAGTTGGAAGCCTTCCTCCTGAGAACAGAAACAAGAAAAGGATGCCCACTCTCTTTCCTCCTGTTCAACATAGTGTTGGAAATCTCAGCCAGAGCAATCAAGCAAGAGAGGGATATCATGAGTATGCAAATAAAAAAGAGGAACTTAAGCTATTGGTCTTTGTGAATGATATGATTCCATACCTTGAAAACCCAAGTCCATCAAAAGCCTCCTTGCACTGATAAATGACTTTGGGAAAGTTTCAGGATAAAAAAAATCAATGTTCAAAAGACAGTTGCATTTCTGTACACCAGCAACAAGCAGGCAGAGAACTAAATGAAATGCACAATCCCATTCACAACAGACACACACACACACACACACACACACACACACACACACACGAAAGAAATTCCTTGGCATTCACCCAGAGAAGTGAAAGACCTTTATAACAAGGACTACAAAATGCTACTCAAAGAAATAAAAAATGACACAAATTAATAAAAAAAAATTTCTTGCCCATGGATTGGAAGAATCAATATTGTCAAGATGTCCATTCTACCCAAGGCAATCTACAAAGTCAATGCAATACCCATCAAATTACTAACATCATTTTTCTTGGACCTGGAAATGACAATACAGAAATTCATATAGAAATAGAAAAGAGCATGAATAACCAAAACAATCCTCAGCACAAAGAACCAAGTGAGAAGTATCACCTTCCAGACTTTAAGCTTTGTTACAAGGCTACATTAACTAAGCAGCCTGGTGTTGATACAAGAATAGACACATAGGCCAATAGAACAGGGCAGAGATTCTGGAAGCAAAGACACAGTCTCCCAACCAACTCATCTTCAATAAAGTCACCAATAACAATCACTGGGGAAAGGAGACAATATTTAGCAAATGGTGCTGGGGAAACTGGCTGATCACATGCGGAAGAATGAAACTAGATCTCTACTTATCACCATATACAAAAATCAGCTCAAAATGGATCAAAGACCTAATGTAAATCCTCAAACTATTAGAAACCCGGCCGGGCTCAGTCTTGGTCCCAGTACTTTGGGAGGCCGAGGCGAGTGAACTGCCTAAGCCTGTGGATTCAAGGCCAGCCTGGGCAACTTGGCAAGACCTCATCTCTACAATAAATAAAAAAAATTAGCCGGGTGTGGTAGCACACACCTATAGTTCTGGCTCCTTGGAAGGCTGAGGCTGAAGGATCGCCAGAGCCCAGCAGGTCAACGACGCTGAGGTGGCCATGAGCATGCCACTGCACCCCAGCCTGGGAGACAGAGTGAGACTCTGACTCAAAAAAAAAAAAAAATCCTAGATGAAAACATAGAAACACCTGTATATAGTCAATGAATTCGTGACCAAGTCCCCAAAAGTGAATGCCGTAAAAGCTAAGATAGACAAGTAGGACCTCATCAAACTGAAAATCTTTTGCAGAACAAAAGAAACCATCAAGAGAGTGAGGAGATAAGTATTTTCTAATTATATATCTGACAAAGGCCTAACATCCAGGATCTGTAAAGAACTCAAAAGAATTGAAAGGAAAAAAAGCAAACAGCCCTGTTAAAAAATGGGCAAAGTACATGAACAGACACTTTTCAAAAGAAGATATACAAGCAGCCAACAGATACTTGAAAAAATGCTCAACCTCACTAATCCTCAGAGAAATGCCAATGAAAACTACAATGAGATACCACCTAACTCTATAGTAAGAATGGCTATCATTAATACGTTAAAAAAATAACAGGTGCTGGTATGGGTGTGGAGAAAAGGGAACACGTCTACACTGTTGGTGGGAGTGCAAGCTCGTTCAACCTCTATGGAAAGTAATGTGGCAATTCCTAAAATAGTTAAAAATTGACCTTCCCTATGATCCACTAATGCCTCTCCTGAGAATATACCCAAAGGAACATAAATTGTTCCACAAAAAAACACCTGCACGCACATGTTTATAGCCACACTCTTCACAATAGCAAAAACATGGAAACAACCCTACTGTCCGCCAAAAGATGTGGTACACAATGGAGTATTACATAGCCAAAAAGAAGAACAAAATCAAGAACTTCTCGGCAAATTGAATGGAGTTGGAGACCATCATACTTAGTGATCAATCGCAGAGACAAAGAAGTGAATACCACATGCTCTCACTCATAAACGGGACCTGAACATTAATCACAATAGCACAATGGAGGGATTGACAGTCACTGGGCACTGCCAGGGGAGGGAGGGAGGGAGGAAAAGGTGGCACATAACAACACAAAGGGTACCTGGTCCCAAACCAGGGGAAGTGAGGGCCAGTTAAAGGCCCAAACTTCCCCTGCATGCAGCCTACTTATGTAGTTAATCCTTACCTGTGCCCCACATCTCTATAATAAAATAAAATTTAAAGAAATAAAAATAAGCCGGGCTCGGTGGCTCAGCCTGTAATCCCGTGCTTTGGGAGGCTGAGGTGAGTGGATTGCCTGAGCCCGTGGGTTCGAGACCCGCCAGACCTCATCTCTACAAGAAATCAAAAAATCAGCCGGGCGTGGTAGCTGTAATTCCGGCTACTTGGAAGGCTGAGGTGGAAGGATCGCCGGAGCCCAGCAGGTCGAGGCTGCGATAGCCGGGAGCAGCCACTGTACTCCAGTCTGAGTGACAGAATGAGACTCCAACTCAAAAAAAAAAGAAAAAAGAAATAAAAATAAAAATGAAGAACTATTCAGAGAAAGCTGAAGGTGCAGATATTATTTCAACTGCTTTTTAAAAATTGGGAACCCTGTACCATATAAAATTTGGATTTCTTAATCTAAGTTTTTAAAAATGCAATGTGCATTTTTTTCTTTTGTCTAATTGTTTAGTGGTAATTTTGATCTGCAGATATTTATGTCCTGCTATATTTTCTATGGCTTCAGCCTCCAGGGATGAGATCGTGCTGACCCAGTCTCCAGCCTTCCTGTCTTGGACTCCAGGGAAGAAAGCTGCCATCAACTGCTGGGCTAGTCAGGGCATTTACAGTAGCATACAGTTGGTACCAGCAGAAACCAGATGAGCCTCCAAAGCTCCTCATAAAGTATGCTTCCCAGGCCCTCTCAGGGTCTCCTTGAGGTTCAGTGGCAGTGGATCTGGGACAGATTACACCTTCACAATCAGTCACCTGGAAGTTGAAGATGCTGCAACTTATTATTGTCAGTAAAGCAATAATTATTCTCATACCTTGCTACAATCCAGAACAAAAACTAGTTCATCCTGAATGAACAGAGAAAGTGGGTGATACCCTATTCCTCTTCAGATCCTTGCAGGTGCAGGTGGGGCAATGACCTACCCAATACCATGAAGTCTGGCCCACCCAGCAGACGTGAAACCCAAGAGTCACTGCTTCTTAGCTTCTAATTGCAACTTCATTACAGTAATTTTCCAACCCAAGTAAAAAGTTATTGAAGATGACCTATAGTCCTTTTTCCATGTACAGATTATGTAAACTGTCTTTTACAAGTTGGTAAAATAAACAAAGAACTGTGAATGACACAGAACCAACTAGCTAAGTCCCTTTTTTACATATGCAGAGGCAGATTAGTCAAGAAGCTAATAAAGTTTAAACTTCAGGTACCTTCCTCACACTGGCCCTAACAAGACCCTGGGAAATGCCCAGCAATGCATTCATGAGATGACGTGTTTTTGCTAAATCTGCAGAAGTAAAATATTTAACTGCAATCTGTGAAGACCACTAACTCTTTGTACCTTGTCAGTGGCAATTCCTTTGTCACATTTCCTTTGTGTCATGTAACATAGGGGTAGCCATGGAATATTTGGTATCTGACTTAGGGTCAGTTAAGTTGGAAAAAGTATTTGGTTTTGGTTTCTTACATATGGCTCACGGGCACTTGGGTGTCTGGTTTAGCTCTTACTGGCTCTCCTAGTGTAGGAAGGATTTCCAGGAATTCTGCTATGCACTGTCTCAATGTTGCTTATATCTCACATTCTCCCTCACAAGGCATAAAGGTGAAAGATGCAGGGCTGAAGGTTGTCTCTCAGTGTGAACCTGCCCTATAGCTCCTGGACCGTGACAGAGAACCATAAGGAAGACAGACTGGGCTCTTTTATTCTCTCTCTACAGAAAGAAATGTCACAAAAAACATTGTGTTATTAATAGAACCCCAAAAGGTGTACAATCAAAAAACGGGAGGGAAAAAGTATCATAGAAGTACATCTGCCAGGCTCGGTGGTTCAGCCTGTAATCCCAGCACTTTGGGAAGCTGAGGCTAGTGGATTGCCTGAGCCCACGGGTTCAAGACCAGCCTGGGCAACTTGGCAAGACCTCATCTCTACAATGAATCAAAAATTAGCCAGGCATGGTAGCATGCGCCTGTAGTTCCAACTACTTGGAAGGCTGAGGCAGAAGGATCGCTGGAGGCCAGCAGGTTGATGTTAGGGTGGCCGTGAGGGTGCCACTGCACTCCAGCCTGGGCAACAGAGTGAGACTCCAACTCAAAATATATATATATATATATATATCGGGCGATTCCTGAATTTTGAAATTTTTTGAACACTTGGAAGCTTTTTAACATTAGTAATTTATCTAAATAAAGATTCATTCTCATGCTAAATTTTGTAGTCTTATTTTTTAAAAACAGGGGCCTCAAACTTTATGAGCTGCAAGTCCCATAAAACTTGGATCTGCCCATGAACCTGTTGGGGAAATATAACTCTCTCCAGATGACTACATTTATGAGAAACGTCTCACCTCCATTCACTCCTCCCCATGCAACTGCCACTCTCTAATTCCGGGCCACCTCCCCACCTTCCATGTGGCACATTCTTGCTCCCTGAAGCCCATTATCTACGTTGCTGCCAAGATTTTTCCCTAAGATCTACAGCCTCAAATGACTTCCAGTTGTTTTAAACCTTTCATCAGCTTCCAGTTGTTCTTGGGATTGGTCTAAATTCTTTAATAAGACCTAAAATGCACTGCACGGTCTGGCACCAGTTGACCCCTCCAGAGCCACCTCTTGCCACTTCCAAACTTGAACTCTGCAATCTAGTCCTCTCATGAACTACCTGGTGAACAAGTCAATCATTGTGTCCTTGGTCTGATTGCCTTTCAGACACTCTTCTCTTCATTCCTTATGGGTTCCCGTCATCCCCCTCTCTCTGCACAACTAAGTAAATCTTGGACAGATGTCTTATGCAGAGGGAGCCAACAGGATAGTCCAGGAAGGTCTCTTTCAGATCCTTTCTCTAAATTAGATTTGGGAGAATGGTAAGAGTGCAATTAGAGTGCAGGAACTTTAGGCAAGAAGGAATTTAACACAGGGGACTGGATGCTTATTGTAGGCCTGAAATATTAGATTCCAAGCATTCAGGAATGACTCCCAGAGTAAGATAAAGCTGATTCATCAGCTGAGCTCCTACATCTAAGCTATCCAATGAAGCAGTGAGTTCAAGAATGTGTTGCTTAAATTCAGGGATCACATGATTCTAACCTCCATACCTACATTCTCTAGAGAGCAGTAGACGCTGGAATGTGGCCTCAGGAAAATCTCATATCTGCCTTCCCCTCAAGGCCAGCAGAAATTTCCCACGGAGGCAAAGAAAATAGCCTCCCATCATATTCACCTGCATGCAGATGCTACTAGATGATATTGAGAGCCCTATTCCAAGGAACTCTGGGAAATGTGGCTCTCTAATCTCTCCGGTGGGAGGGAACATGGGATGGAGGTTGAGAGGCCTGTGCTCCCACTTATTCTCCATTGGAGTGAATGTCTGGGTTAATACAGCACGTGAAGTGGGCCTGGGGTCAGGGCCATGGCAGATAGGCTGAGGCTTGTGCAAGCCAGAGCTATACTAGCAAGGGCAAAAGAGACATTACAAGGAAGAGGAAGAGGAGGAAAAGAGAAACACACAGAGAGTGGTGAAGCAGAGAGGTGGCCCATTGCAATAGTCTTGGCTTGGGGTTTTCTGTGAGGCCTGGCTATGTTTAATACTTGCCCTTCAATACTTGAGGGGCTGTACGATGTCCTCTTTACCATTCTCCCCAGTCCCTACCACTCCCCTTGGCCAGGTGCTTCAGTCTCCTAGACAGGCCCTCCCCCAAGCTGGGCCAGGTGCCCTCCTCTTTGCTCCCAGGGAGTGTATGCCAGCACTGACAGAGCATTCAGCAGAGTGCTGTAATAATTTACTATTCTGTTTTCCTTACTAGTCTGTAAACACGTGAGGGCAAAGTCATGATCACCTTGTTCATACTCCTTCAGATTCTGGCATGGTGTCCGAAGCCGTGCTCACTAAATATTTATGGAGAGGGATATACAGAAGAAAAGGGTGGAGAGAAAAGGGTATAAAGAGGACAGTTTCAGATCAGTCTTGTGTTGTTTCACTACAGTCTCGTTTTGAAACTAGGTTCTAAGACAACTCTCGGTTCTAATTCTTTATGCCGCAGTTTCCTTATCTCCAAAAGATAAGGATAGCAATAGCACCCATCTCATAAAGTGGTTGTGAGGATATGTGAATTAATATAAGCATCTGACCATCCTCAATAAATGACAACTGCTGTTGTTGCATCCAAGGCACTCCAGAAATAATAGAAAAAAATCTTGCTTCAAGATTGAGATGGGTCGAATGCTGGGTCGTTATCTCCACATGACTTAGAGCAAGTCTAATAATCTATCTAGGCTCAGTTTACTTAGACCTAAGACTGAGAGACATATACTTGCCTTATATAAAGCTGCTTATTGCTGCCTTTGGGCAATAGTCCTGTAATTTTTTGGTGAGGGGGAGGGATTGCTTGTTGATTTCATGGACCTGCCAATTAATGCTGCCAGCCCCTAGGCGGGTAGGCTTGTGGCTGCCGGTTATGACAACTAGATCATCGATCCCTGAAGTGCGAGTCTTAAGAGGTAGCACAGACCACACCTGGGTGGAACAGTCATTCCCACTGGCAGAATTCAGAAAAGATCAGCTACCCATTTCTATTACCTATGTCTCTTGAGCTATACTGGTTCTTCCTTTTTTCTTTCTTTTTTCTTGGTTCTATAACCCACTTCTTTTTTTTTTAATTTTTAATTTTAAAGATGTGGAATACAATTCAGGGTTAATTATATAAATGTTCATTATGCAGGTACCCTTGTTGATGAGGAGTCCCCCCCAACCCCGCCCTGCCTCCTGTGGCAGAATCCCACTACTGACAATCCCACTCCCTGGCCCTGGCAATTTCCCACTACTGACAATCCTTTTCTTATAGTATCACGATAATTGTTCAAGTTCCACTTATGAGTGAGAACATATGAAACTCAGTTCTTTGTTTCTGTGATAGATCACTCAGTATTGTAGACTCTGGGTCCATCCACATTGCTGAGAAGTTCATAATTTTGTCCTTCTTTTTGGTTACATAATATTCCATTGTGTATATGTACCATATTTTTTTTTTATCCTCTTTTGATGGGCAGCGTGGTTGGTTCCATGTTCTTGCTATTGTGAACAATGCTGCGATAAACATGCATATGCTGGTATCTTTTTCATAGTGTGATTTGAGTTACTCCAGGTATATTCCCCATAGGGGGATTGCAGGGTCGTATGGAAGGTCGATTTTTAGATCTTTTAGAAATTGCCAAACTGTTTTTCACAGAGGTTGTACTAGTTCACACTCCACCAACAGTGTAGAACTGTTCCCTTTTCCCTGCATCCTCTCCAGTTTCTGTTGTTTTTTGAGTTATTGATGATGACCATCCTGACTGGAGTTAGATGGTATCTCAGTGTGGTTTTAATTTGCATTTCTTTGATGACTAGTGAGGCTGAGCATTTTTTCATGTGTCTGTTGGCTGCTTGTCTGTCTTCTTTTGAGAAGTGCCTATTCGTATCTTTTGCCCACTGCGTAATGGGGCTGTTTGTTTTTTTCTTTTCAGCATGTTTGATATCCTTGTAGATTCTGTTAGGTCATTGTCAGATATACAGTTGGCAGATATTTTGTCCCAATCCATGGACTGTCTCCCTGCTCTCTTGATGGTTTCTTTGGCTTTGCAGAAGCTTGTCGGTTTGATGAGGTCCCGCTTGTCTATCTTATCTCCTATGGCATGGGCACTTGGGGTTTTGGTCAGCAATTGCTTGCCAGTTCCAATTTCCATAAGGGTGTCTCCTGCTATGAACCACTTCTAAAGTAAGACAACAAATTCACTTTGCTCTAATGTTCCCCAGACTCCAAAGATTCTCTAACATAAACTCTCAAACATTTTTAGTTAAGATAAAATCAGTTAAAGGATTTGAGAACATCTTAAAAACTGCTAAAGTACTACATAAATATGACATGTTCACCAGGGCAACAGTAATAGCAACTGTAGAAGAGAATTGAGTTGATTAATGCTTAGTCTATTTGTTTATCCATTCAGGCCATGCTTTCTCTTTCTAAATACGAATGGAAGCAGCATATGACAGTAGACTGGCAACTGATACAGTGGTGGAAAACCAGAAAGGTCCACGAGTCTCCAGTCTTCACAATAGCATGAACTGACTCAACATTTCACAGTGCCACATACCCAACTGGAGGCCCCTGGTGAGATCTTTAACTCTCAAGTGAAAATTTGGAGGCCGGCCTTATCTCCCACAACTGGTGAGACAGCTACCTAGGAAGCAAAAGGGCAAGCATGAAGGATTAGGATACATCTTTTTTGTTTTTCAAGCTCCTCCTTTAGACAGTCTGCCTCATGAAATGGCACCGGTCATAGCTACAATCCTCTTCTCCCCGTTGACAAATAGATCTGGTACCTGGAAGCTTAATCAACTTACTGGGACTGCACTTCCAAACTTACCTTCTACAGAGCTGGCATGCCCCTCAAAATGTTAATAGGTATTCTGAGGAATTAAAAAATGAGGAGGCTGTTTCATTATCAAAAAGAAAAAAAAATTTTGAGAAAGTCTTCATATTACGTGCTGTTCACATCAAAAATTTTTCTATGTCTAAGAAATCTTACAGTATAGATGTGTAAACAGTTATAATAAAGGGTTCCCCCACACTTTTACATTTTGGATCCTTAATTTCTCTGCAAAGAGTCATTCACTTTTAGAAGGACGCAGCTTAGGAACTCTGCACTAAAGATATCCATTGGCTATTGCATTATACAAGCCTCAATTCTCATGTATTCCCATATTTGCTACATATTTGTCCCTTCTAAAAATGGCCTTACCTGAATCTGGTGCAAAAGAAATGAGTTCAAATCACTATATAAAAGGAGCAAAATCATACAGTGACATTTTTCATTATGAGGATATTTGTAACTTAGCAATTTGACAGCCCACATGTATATTCACTGATGCACATATATACTTGAATATACATAAATGGACATGCAACATGAATCTGTTTCCCTTGTATTCTTAATAGAAAATCAAGAACAGTAATAAATGATTTGGGGGCAGCATTAGCAAGAAGCTACATGGAAAGTTAATCATAGATTCTTTAGTTTTTTAGAGATTGCCCTTTTACAGGAAGATGAAACCAAATGAAATTCAGTGACTTCTCTTCGGCCATTTACTTATTTAATTGATATATCAGGACAAGAATCCTTATCACACTAAAATCAACCACTCATGGATCAGCAATGGTCTTAGCCCTCTGCTAATAACCCCGGCTTCCCTCCAGGACAGAAGCTGTTTATTCTTCCAATGTCTCTTAATGGTAAAGGCTGAGCTGAATCCCCAAATTAAAGTTAGCCAGGTATTTAGAGGGTTATAGAACACTGGTTGCAGAAAATGACATATTTTACTTGGATGTGGAAAACGACATAGCTGCAAATAAGAAGATGATTCTTACCCCAATAACAATATTGGTGCTACAATATGTATTTCTGTATATTAGATACTTTAAAATGCCTGATATTTTAAGATTACCTTACTACAAGAAAACCAATAATAAAATATAACATCTGCATAAAAAAAGAGAAGAGACTGGAGAGACTTACTTCTTCTTCTCTCTCTCTCTCTCTCTCTCTCTCTCTTTCTGCCATCTGAGGACGTAATGAGAACATATCTGTCTACAAACCAGGACCAAGATCTTCACCAGAATTTGACAGTGCTGGCATTCTGATCATGGACTTCTCAGCTCTGAAACTGTGATGAAGAAAACTTCTATTATTTAAGACACCCAGTCTATGGTATTTTTTGTTATAGCAGCCTGAATTCACCAAAACACTTACTTTCTGACACTACAAAAAAAAAAAAAAAAAAAAAGGTATCTGCCTGAATTTTTCTCTCTCTGCTGCCCCCTTTTGATAAATGGAGCAAAGAGCAGGCTTCCAGTACAATAGGCAGAGGAAAAGACTGCAATAAGTTGCCATCAGGGTTTACCGGGAAGAGAGAGCCATTGAATCCTGGAAGTTGCTCTTGTCAGGTTTTGTGGCCCCTGTTACCTCTGTTTATGCCTTCTCAGGTGTCTTTGGGCCCTAGAGTAAAGGGAATATAGGCATTAGTTTAGAACCCATCCATCCATCCAAATATTGTGTGTTGACCATGTGCCTGGCGTAATGCAAGGTGACAGAAATAGAATAATGAATGAGGTACCCTCATAGAAGAACCTGAGACCTTTCCAGCCTGACCACATTTATTGCACCTGTGCCTGACCTTCCTTCAACTCTAATATCCTCCCTTTCTAAACTTGAAACTCAAAGACTGAAAAGTCTTTGATCTAGATTTTTCTTATTCTCACATCATGTCCAACAATCATCCTTTTACAGCTTTGCAGATCCCAAACTCTATTGCGTAAGGGCACTTTGCTGTTTAGTTATAAATGGCCTCTTTAGGTTCATATTTTCACTGTCTCTAAAATCCTTATTTTATTGTGTTTTGTCCTGAGATTGGAGGCAGAGTCAGAGTCACAAAATACATCACTAGAAGCTCCCCTGGGCATGGAAGTGTATTCACTCTAGGAAGACATTTTAATGGAATTCTTCAGGTCTAGAGGTGTCATCATCCTGTGATAATTCATAAGAAACGGAACATTTTAGAACTTCTACAAGGAAAATAAGGAAAATTCATGAGGCAGATTTTAGCATGTCCATGTTTCCTGGCTGCCTCTAACTTTACAGGATTTCTAAGTGGCAATGCAGCCCCTATCGCTAATTCCAGAGTCTGCCCCACGGCAGAGCACAATGGAGTGACCCAGACAGGCGGAGACACTGTCACTTCAACCATCATTATTGTGTGGTATTTACTGATGAGTAGAAGCAAAGTGGGAGAAGAAGCAATGACGTCTTCTCTTATCCTGGGCACATGGAAATGAATGTGTTCTCACAATCTGCTCTCAAAAAAACTCACAGACTCTGGGGCTCTGGGAGTTCTGCTGTGCAATGAGTGCAGCGAGCTTTCTAGATTCTTCACTTTTGCAGCTCCCATGTATGGTTCACTGGCGGGATGGAGACAGTCTTTTTGTTTGTTTTAACTTGCTGAATGTCTACTAGACAGGTATGAGCAGCACCTTATACCTGCCTTCTGAAAAAGGTAGAAGAACTAGGACCCACTTAACATGACGAGCAGCTCGGCAGGAGCAGTGCTCTCCCTACGTCCAGCACTCTACTACCAAACTACCAGCAGCCAGAGTTTGGTCTCTTCCCAAAACATCACCTTTGTCACAACTCATTTTTATGCTTTCCACAACTAACATAATCGACTCAAAATCGGATAATAATTTGATCTCATGCAAGTGGCACTTGCCTCAAAATGACTCTTCCACCCTGTAATTAAACATTTGGGAATGAAGGAAGAGAAAACCCAGATTCAAAGATTGGTAAGTCTAAGAAACCTCATAAAAAAGAGCTAGTAAATGTGTTAATTCAAGAGTGAGCACCTTTCAAAAGAAAAGCAACATACAGATACCTTTGCTGATTGGTTTCCAGAAGACTATTTCTGGGAAGAGGAGATCTGCATTTGTCTAAAATGTTCTGCCTACAGCATGACCATTTTGGGGCTCCAAGATATGTTTTCTGATGCACACTCATGATTAAGTAAAATGATTCCTGATCATTTCTTCTCTTCAACTTTAGTATGACATCACTAAGAATTACAACATGTCAGGACTGATAGTAACCTCAGAGACTGTCTGGTTCCCTGTCTCCTTTTTGACAGGGAGAATAATTGGGGCCCCACAGGGATAAGTGACTAGCCACATAGTGACTTGACCTACTCAGTGACTTTAGTTTACAAAGGAAACCACTCATTATTAGGTTGTAGAATTATTAACTTCATGTTATCTTTGATTTTTTTAAATGATCAAAACACATTAGTTAACCATATCACTTGTGCTGCTGAACCTGCTGTAGCACCGTAGTGACCCAGGCCCTGTCTTTCACCAACCACCCCCCAACTGACAAGAAAAGTGGCTTGTCCAAAAGTCAAGAGGCAGATAAACAGCAGGACAAAGGTGAACATCAAGCACTGGTAAGTACGGTTTCTCCTTTCCTTATTCCCACAGGTATTTTCTAGTTTTTTCTCTATGTGACAAAACATTTATATGCCATCGTAGGCAATTAAAAATGTATAGTATGTCCAAATTCGCCTTGGTCAGGGAATTAGAAGGTGGGTAAATTTTAGATGGCCACTCTGAGAGAAATTTTCTTTTAATCACCATCTTAATATGCCTTAGTTAACATACAGTAGAAACCAGATTGAATATTTTCTGGATCATTCTGGGTAATGAATGTATTGTGTTGTCATACAATGATGTCCTGGAGAGTAACCCATGTGTGAAATACAAAGCCATCTTTGCCACTTCATTCAATTGCTTCCAGCTGATGGCCCTCAAACATTTTTTGCTCATGTGCACCATAAAAGAAATGGAAAAACTCTGTAAAAACTCTATACCTCCTCAAACATTTTAAAGCTGACATCTAAATGCTTTACCATGAGTTAAAATAGCTGCAGAGTCTGTATTTTCTAAGGTATTGCATAATGTATGTATTCTTTCAATATGTGCATTAAAGCATGAAACTGAAGATTTAATCTGTAGAAAACATCTGCCACATATTCTAATAGGCCTCGGTGTCAAACCAAACAGGCGAATAATACTTATTTTACACCAGGAAATGTTTAGGTTCATTTTTAACTTCGCATCAACACAGTAATGTGCATCCTCTGTGACAGCCTTCTCCTTTCGGAACTCTTGTTCTAAAATAGATTGACAGTAACTGGAAGGAAGGAAGGAGCTTCACCATGAATTGGAGTTTGAGACCTGAAGTCTGCAAGAGGAACAAGCAGGCCCGACCTCCATCTCATACCGAAAAAGTATGAAAAAGCCACTGGAGCTATTGCAGAGAAAAACATCAACATCCTTTCCTAAATGAAAGAAGCCCATCTGAAAAGTTTACATACTATATGATTCCAACTCTATGATATTCTGGAAAGGGCAAAATTATGGAGACAGAGGATTAGTGGTTGCCAAGGGCTAGGGAGGAGGGTGAGATGAACAGGCAGAGCACAGAGGATTTTTAGGGCAGTGAAACTACTCTGGATGGTACCATAATAGTGGATACACGTCTTTACATTTGCCCAAATCCGCAGAATAAGCAACACCAAGAGTGAACCCTTAACGTAAACTATGAATCCTGGGTGATCATGCTATGTTAGTGTAGGTTCATCAACAGTAACAATTAACCTCTCTAGTGATCTCTCTAGCAGGGAGAGACTATGGGTGGCAGGGAGGGGGCATCCCAGAAACCTTTGTAGATTCAATTCAATTTTGTTGTGAACCTAAAACTGTCCTCCCAAATAAAATCTATTATTTAAAAGAAGGAAAGGAAACAAAAATCAACTGGGCAAGATTTGACCAGGCTCAATCTGAATGAGTCTGTCGATGTCTCACAGGTGGTTATAATCCTGGGCGACATCCCTCTGGCTTGGAAAGTTCTGACAATGCTGGTCTACCACATGTGGATACCATTGTCCCTCTGGCACTGAAGAAGGTCAACCCCTCTGGACTGAAGCAAATGGAAATTTCCACAATCATCCTGAGAAAGGGCAGATCTGGAAACCATACATGAGAACTTGGACTGGACGGGAAGGAAGAGAAATGTTTCTTTCTTTGGGACTGTGGGAAGAAGGGTCCAGGAATCAGTCGAGGTCGTGCCCCAGGAAATGACTTGCTGGGGACCAAGTGTGAGAGGAGTTGGCTCCCGGTGAGGAAGGCAACATGAAGCCAGCCCTGGTCCCTGGGCTGGGAACTGCTGTGAGTTGTTCTCTGTGACTATACTGTCTGCGTGTTTGGCAAAGTAAGAGATGATAAGGAGTTAGGCAGGAGTTTCTGCATGTGCTCCCGACAGAGGCCCAGAGAGCAAGGCCTTCTGGGCCGCTCCTTCTCCTCAGTCAGTGTCTCCTACTGACTCCCAAGAAGGCCCACAGACTGTAGTCTTCACCCCTCTTTTTCCCGCACCCCTTGTTCCCTACTCCCCATCTGAAACCTAGGCAGGAATGTGAAGCTGCTGAAGGAACAGACAAGCCCAAAGCGCCCATACAGTTAGCCAGACTCTGTGTATGCGGAAGGGATGCCCAGCTCCGCCCCAGTTGAGTAAAACACATGGGCCATGTTTGCTCTTTTAAATGGCTGAAGCTGGTAGGGTGCGGTGGCTCAGCCTGTAATCCCAGCATTTTGGGAGGCCGAGGCGAGAGGATTGCCTGAGGCCGGGGCTTTGAGGCCAGCCTAGGCTTCTTGGTGAGACCTCTTCTCTACAATAAATCACAAAAAATAGCCAGGCATGGTGGTGTGTGTCTGTAATTCCAGCTACTTGGAAGACTGAGGCTGAAGGATCGCCAGAACCCAGCAGGTCAAAGCTGCCATAGCCGTGAGAATACCACTGCACTCCAGCCTGGGTAACAAAAGTGAGATTCCAGCTCAAATAAAATAAAATAAAATAAAAAGTAAATAGCTGAAGCAAGTTATTTGTGCTTTTTTTTCTGATTCCAAGCTTTTCATGAGTGGGGGACAACACTAGATATGTGGGTCCAAATATATCTGGGGTTGAAAAATTCAAACCTACAGACTTATTCAAGACTATCGTTTTCCTCCTTCAACTTTACAAATATTGCATGAATTCCACATGGATAGTTTATGTAGATACTGCCCAGGCTCATAGGGACCCAGAGTTTCATGTGCCCTGCCTCAGGCACTGAGCAGCAGGCTGGAAGAGCAGTGACCTGGTCTGAGAAAACAAGCCCCCTCCTGGTTTTTGCTTTGCCAAAGTCCAGACTGACAGAGGGATTGTTCTGGTTTGTCCAGCTGAGAGTGGGAAGGGAGGCCGGGGCCTGGGGTTTATGTTAGTGTTCTAGGGATGCCATAACTAAGTACTGCTCACTGCATGGTTAAAACAACAGACATTCTCTCGCAGTACTGACAACTAGAAATCTGAAATCAAGGTGTCAGCAAGGCCCTGCTCCCTTTGAAAACTCCAGGGAAGACTCTTCCCTGCCTCTTCCAGCTTCTGCCCATTCTTGGAATTTCTTGGCTTGTAGATGCATCACTTAAGTCTCATCCTTGATTGTCACTTGGCTTTCTCCCTGTATATCTGTGTCCCTTCTCCTCTTCTTAGAAGAATGCCGGTCACACTGGAGTAACGCATACCCTATTCTAGTATGAACTCATCTTAACTTAGTTAATGACATCTGCAAAGACCCTATTTCTTTCTTTTTTTAAAAAAGTAGCCCATTTTTAATGAATTTTAGTCCAGAATACAAAGCAAGGCACTAACAGTTGCTGTAAAGCTAACATGATTGTAAACACTGACTTTTTCTTTCCCCACAGAGGTAAGTTATAGGAAGTGTATCAGAGACAAGCAAAGACAGCTGAATGCATTTTTAAAAAATCACCCTGGCTGGGATCGGTGGCTCAGCCTGTCATCCCAGAACTTTGGGAGACTGAGGCCAGTGGATTGCCTGAGCCCACGGGTATGAGACCAGCCCGGGCAACTTGGCGAGACCTCGTCTCTACAATACATCAAAAATTAGCCAGGCATGGTAGCGTGCACCTATAGTTACAGCTACTTGGAAGGCTGAGGCAGAAGGATTGCCAGAGTCCAGCGGGTCGCTGCTGGGGTGTCTGTGAGCCACTACACTCCAGCCTGGATGTCAGAGTGAGACACCAACTCAAAAAAAAAAAATCACCCTGAAAGCTAGCCATGTTGCTGCAGTTAAAAAGGTTCTCCACATACTGTTCACCTCACCAACACACCCTGTTTATCAATTCAAATTCCGGGACTTTCTTGACCCAAGAGATTTCGTCTCTTTTGCGACCTTCAGTGTGCAAAGGGCTATCTCTCTTGATGTTGTCGAACTTTCGTCACTGGATACAGAAAGAAGTCAGCAGGGTTATGCGTTCTTCTGAGGAACTTCATGACGGTTTTCACTTTGGTGTATGCCTATAGACCATATTCTCCCAGTTCCCCACAGCTCTCTAACATCTTGTAGCTGCCAAACAGTGACTAGGCACCAAACACATCATAGCAGTTAACGCACATGGTGCCAGCCTGGAGCGCTTGGGCCTTTTCCAGATCTTTTGTGAAGACAGCTGTAGTCAGCCCCTACTTGGAATTGTTGGCTCTCCTAACAACTTCCTCGATGGTCTTAAACTTCAAGAGCTGCATCAAAGATCCGAAGACCTCCTCCTTGGCGATGGTCATGCCATCTTACTTGTCTCCGAGCACTATGGGCTGGATGGAGTAGCCATGGTGGTCGGCAGTGCTCCCCCCACCCCCCTGGCAACTTTGCCCCTTCCTGCTTCCCAGAGTTGAAGTAGCCAAGGATTTTTTTTTTTTTTTTTTTTTGAGTTAGAGTCTCACTCTGTCGCCCAGGCTGGAGTGCAGTGGCATGCTCACGGCCACTCCAGCATCGACCTGCTGGACTCCAGCGATCCCTATGCCTCAGTCTTCCAAGTAGCTAGAAATACAGGCGTGCACTACCACATCTGGTCAACTTTTTTTTTTTTTAATTGTAGAGATGAGGTCTCCCCAAGTTGCCCGTGCTGGTCTCGAACCTGTGGGCTCAGGCAATTCGCTGACCTCAGCCTCTCAAAGTCCTGGGATGACAGGCTGAGCCACCGAGTCCAGCCACCAAGGATCTTCTTTCTTTCTTTTTTTTTTTTTTGAGTTGGAGTCTCACTCTGTAGCCCAAACTAAAGTGCAGTGGCCGCTCCCGGCCACCACAGCCTCGACCTGCTGGGCTCCAGCGATCCTTCCACCTCGGCCTTCTAAGTAGCTGGAACTACAGGCGTGCGCTACCATTCCTGGCTTATTTTTTGATTTATTGTAGAGATGAGGTTGCCCAGGTGGGTCTCGAACCCGCGGGCTCAGGCAATTCACTCACCTCAGCCTCCGAAAGGCGCGGGATGACAGGCTGAGCCACCGAGCCCAGCCGCCAAGGATCTTCTTAAACTGAGTCTCATCCACCTGTGGCCCCTGCTGCGTCTTGCCGTCCAAGGGGTTCCCGACCACCAAGACTTGGCCAGGGAGCCACTCCGCTCAACAAACTTCTTGTAGACATCCTCATGGACGAAGGTCCCAGAGCCACACAACAGCACTGGCCCTGGTTTAAGAACAGGACGAAATGGACCTGTTCAACCTCCCAGTCCATATCTGCATCTGACATGATGATGTCGGGGCTCTTTCCTGCCAGTTCCAGGGTCACTTTCTTGAGGTTGCTGCTCATCAGCAACCTGGATTATGTGGCCCATCTCTGTGGAGCCTGCCAACACCACTTTGTCCACATCCTCGTGGGAGGCAATGGCAGCCCCAGCCATGGGGCCAAATCTAGGAACAATATTGACCACTCCAGGGGGAAAGCCGTCCTCTTTGATCAGGCTGGCCAGGTAGGGGGCGGTGAGGGGCGTTTGCTCAGCCACCTTCATCACAGCCACGTTTCCTGTTGCAAAGGCTGGGCCCAGTTTTCACGCTTGCATCGGGAGCAGGAAATTCCACGGGATGATCTGCCCGCACACCCCACGGGTTCATGGCAGGTGTAGACGAAAAGTCCCCATTGATGGGAATGGTTTTCCCGTGGTACTTATCAGTCCAGCCAGCACAGTATCTAAGACACTAGAGGACCATGTCCAAATCTGCTAGGGTTTGCCTTTGTCCGGCATCTCCAGGGCCGCTAGGTAGATCCGATCCCACTCGATCAGATGGGCCAAGTGGTTCAGCATCCATAGGACGCTAAGGCGAGCCTAGTTGGAAGATGGCCCAGGCATACTTCACCGCCCTATCCACGGCTTCCTTGTCCCCTTCAGCTACCTGACAGATGACCTCGCCTGTTGATGGACTGACCCTGGGGAATGTTTTCTTGCTGACGGTGTCATGCCACCCAATGTTTATGAAGATCTGGCTGCAGAAGACCTCGGGGTGCTAATTGGGCGTCGGCACGGCCTGGGTGGTGGCCGACAGCAGGGGGCGGCCTCCTGCCGGCCCCAGGAGAGCAGTGAGCATGGGCTGCGAGCCAACTCCATTTCTAAATAAGGTTACATTCCGAGGTTCCAGGAAGTGCATGCTTTTTGTAGGAACAGGATTCAAATCCAGTATTAGAGGTGAAGTCAGAAGCAACCCTTCAACAAGTGGGACTTCGGCAATTTGGGGAGGAGACAGAGGATTTTGTGGTAGCACTACTGGCGAGTACCCTGCTGTGTCCCCCCTGGGGACCCAGTGATGACAGGCCTGGGTCACAGTGGCCATCTGGGAGCTAGAGGTGCTGGGGCACAGAGCATTATGACTGCCACCTCAGCAATGATCCCTAGGTCAAGGGGCCATGGAGTTTGTAAAGCAGAGGGCTCCACAGTGACTCCTGTGACCTCTGACCAGGGTCACTTCTCAACACCTGAATATGCGGAAACTCCATGTCATTCCCTGAACCTGGGAGAGACAGACCCCAGGGTTTGCTGTCAACTGAGGTTTGTATAGTTGGTTTATAAGAATTCAAGAAATGTGACATTTCTTACATTCTCTGATGTGGAACAGAATTCATAACAAGTAGATGTGAGGAATAGTTCCAGGATTTATTTGAATTCCTGGGCATCCATGACTGATTACAATAGATGAAATTGAATGGCATCTATTTTTTGACAAAGCCTTGACTCTGTTGAAGAATTGATTGGGCAGGGCTGAGTAAGGATTTTCTTAAGTCTCTGTTGAGTTGGGAAAAAAAGTGGATTTTGAAATAATACTTTTTTAAAAACTTGTGTTTCAAAACTCCTGGGCAGACACTAGGTGAGCTATTAACAAAAATGTCAGAAAGAAAATGCAAAGATGAACTTGTTTGAGTTTATTGAAGTAATTTTTTTGTGTGTATTACAAGAGAATAACTTTAAAGAGAATGCCACAGAGGGTAAACTTAAGTTCACTCTCTCAGATCCTGAATGTCTCTTAGAAAATTAACCTTTTCCTGAACATGGTATTTCATGGTTGTAATCCCAGCACTTTGGGAGGCCAAGCCAGGGGGATTGCTTGAGCCCAGGAGTTCAAGATCAGCCTGGGCAACATAGTGAAACCTTGTCTCTACAAAAAAAATTTAAAATTAGCTGAGTGTTAGCGGCACTGTACTCCCAGCTACTCAGGAGGCTGAAGTAGGAAAATCATTTGCTTCCAGGAGGTTGAGGTTGCAGTGAGCGAGGCTCATGTCACTGCATTCTAGCCTGGGCAAGAGTGAGACCTTGTCTCAAAAAAAGAAAAGAAAAAAATTAGCTTTTTTTCCAGGAAGACAAAGGCAGCCCCAGTGTCTTCCAACATGGTCTTGCTGCCTGAGTTACTGGCCAAGTTGTTGGGGTTGGTGATGGGAGAAGCCCATGGTGGATAGCAAACACAAAATAAGTCACTGCAGGTCCCAGCCTGAGAGAAGTGGGAATATTGAGTAGAAGGTGCCACAGTGACGGATATCCAAGACCAGAAATACTATCAACTGATGAAATAGCCCAGATATATTTGTTTCCCAGGGCTACTGTGACAAAACAGTACAAACTGAGTGGCTTAAACAACAGAAGTGAGTTGTCTCATAGTTCTGGAGGCTAGAAGTTCCAGAGCAAGGTATCAGCAGGCCCACAATCCTTCTGTAGATGCTAAGGAAGGCTTTGTTCCAGGTCTTTCTCCCAGCTTCTGGTAGTTCCTTGCTTATAGACCCTTAACTCCAGTCTTCCCATGGTATCCAAATTTCTACTTAAAAACATCAGTCATATTGGATTACGGACCCACTCTCCTCCAGTATTCCTGTTAACTAATTATATCTGTAAAGAGTCTTTCTATTTGTCTTATCATCTTTGATTTCTTTGAGCAGTGTTTTGCTGTTTTCGTTGTAAAGATCTTCCACTTCTCTGGTTAGGAAGATGCCAAAGTATTTCTTTAGTGTGTGTGTGTGTGTGTGTGGCTATTGTGAATGGGATTGTGCTTTTTATTTGGGTTTCTGTTTGTTTATTATTGTTGTATAGGAATGTGACTATCTTTTGCACATTTGTTTTATACATTGAGACTTTGCCAAAGTCCTTTATCAGTGCAAGGAGGTTTTTGACAGATTCTCTTGGGTTTTCAAGGTATAGAATCATGTCATCTGCAAAAAGGGATAACTTAATTTCCTCTTTTCCTATTTGGATACCTGATTTCCTTCTCTTGTCTGATTGCTCTCGCTAGGACTTCCATATAACTCCGAAATCCCCCTGCTGAGAATATACTCAGAGGAACTCAAATCACCCTATGACAAAGATACCGGCATATGCATGTTTATTGCAGCATTATTCACAATAGCAAAAACATGGAGCCAACTGTACTGCCTATCAAAAGAGGACTGGATAAAAAAAAAATGTGATACCTATACACTATGAAATATTCCTCAGCCATACAGAAGGACAAAATTATGAACTTTGCAACAACTTGGGTAGACTTAGAGTCTATAATACTGAGTGATCTATCACAGAAACAAAGAGCCAATTATCATATGTTCTCAATCAGAAGGTGGAACTTGAACAATTATCATAATACTATAAGAAAGGGATTGGCAGTAGTGGGAAACTGCTGGGGTGGGGGGGATTGGCAGTCGTGGTAAACTGCCGGGGGGGGCACACCTCATTAACAAGGGTACCTGCATAATGAACATTTGTATGCCTAACCCTGAATCGTAGCCCATATCTTTAAAATAAAATTTAAATTTTTAAAAAATTTAAAGATTCTTTCCAGTAAGGTCACATTCCAAGGTCCTGAGGGTTAGGATTTCAATGTGTGGATTTTGTGGAGTTGTAATTTGGGCCTCTTGGCTCAGAGCAACTCTGAATGTCTGAGAATTTTAGAAGAGGATTTAGTGTCCTCTGAAAACCAGAGAACATGGTAGGTCACCTCCCTCACCTAAAGACTGTTGGAAAGGCTGGGGTGTGTATATACTCTGAGATGCGAGTCTTTGGTATAGAAACTCTAGACACAGGCAACTTAGACCCGGCTCATCTAAAGCTGAGTGTCACACTGCTGCATCCTCAGCCTCTCTGGACTCTGTGTACCCCGCTCACCGCCCATCTCTCCTCCCTTCTCCACTGAAGCCGGTGAGGGAAAGGGGGAAGGGCAGTATGAGGAGGCTGCCACTGGTCTCCATGAGTCCAGGAGCAGGACAGGGACACCCATGCTTTCTTTGCCCGCTGTGATAGATGTGAATTGACCACAGCAACAAAAAGCCCTGCTTGGCCTTGAGCAGGCTTCAGGAAGCTTGATGTGGGCACTCTTCCACAGACCTGGAGGCTGGGTGCTGAAGCAGGTCCTTGAAGGAGCGGCCTTGAAGGAGCCACCTGGAACCAACTGGAGCAACTGTTGTTAGAGGAGTCCTCCAGGGGTCTCCGTGAAGATGAGGAGCCTCCAGGGTTCTCCATGAAGATGCGGAGCCCTGCTTAGCCCATGACGGGAAGATTCAGAGCAAGCCACTGCGTGACAGAGGGACGGATTTGTTTTGGCTCCTCTTATGGTAGACTGCTCCTATTAGTGAATACACATCCACGAAGGAAACTGATGTTTTTATGGTGATCTTGGAAACGCAAGGAGGGAGCAAGGAGTGGAGAACCACACAGCGAGACATGAGTCTCAGCTGAAGCTTTTAGTTTTCCCTTTGCTCCAAACTGCAGAGTCCTAAAAATGACAGAATAGTGAGGAAGAGGAGGAAACTGACCCTCGTCCTCTCCTGATGCCTTTAAGCCAAACACTGCTCCCCAAAACATGAGGTTTACTAGAGCATCACCAGACTAAGAAAATCCCAAGCCCTGAGATGCACAGTGAGTTGGGAGGTTGCCTCCTTAGCCTGGGATGCAGACCCAGGGTCTTCTCCCTAGTCCTAAGGACATCTGGGGAGACCCCTCACCAATAAACAGGTGGTTTTGGATGTTAACAATCTGGGAAACTCAGACCTGACCCTCTTGGAGGGACCTCAGGGTGGGGAGCACATTTTCTTTTTGGGGGCTCAAATATCTTTTGGGAGGTGAGGGCGGGGAGACAATGATGGGAGATTCTTTGAAAACATAAGTTTGTGTTTGGGTCTTGTTGCTGCAGTGTGCTTACCTCCCTCTCCCAGAAAACCACCAGGCCTCTGTGTTCCCAGTCACATGGGGTGTTTTGTGGCTTTGTGTAGCTCCAAGGAAGGAGTGGTTGCCAGGCACCCAGAAGACACCCCTCCTGGCTTTTGTTTTGCCTGGGCCTGCGCTGATGGAGGGAATTAAACTGCTGAATTAAGCTGCCTGGAGGGAGCGCTTAAGGTTGAAGAGACCCACTGCTATAGGGGAGGGAGATTTTCCAGCTCCCCTCCAGACCCAGAAGGGGATGGGGACTTTTGTGATGTCCACACCTACCTACAGAAGCAGCACTCTCTCCAACATACTCACACAATCTTGTGCATTTGGGGAAGGGGACTGGATTCCTGCTTCACCCGGAGAGGTTGCCCCTCCTCTCCCCATTTGGTCCCAGTGGAAATTAGAAAGAGGTGCCCGAGCTGCCCTCTTACCCACAGGAGCTGGTGAGCAGAGTGCGGCTGGATTTCTGTCCCCACTGGATCCTTCACCTACACAAGCCTCCTCAGCTCTCTTTTCTCTGCTTAATTCATTGTAGACATTTCTTATTCTTCTGTGGAATCTTCAGTTTTCACTATACCACCTTCTGACATCTAGAACTACATGTGGGGCTTATTTTTTACAGTCTCAATGCTTACAATATTTATGGGTTTAGTCTCTCTAGCTTTATTCATGCTTGATATATATATGTATATGTATATATATATATGTGTGTGTATGTATTTTAAACACAGGGGTTCAGCATACAACATTTGCAATAGTATGATTAAGAATATATAGAATAAAAACAAAGTAATGCTATGGAATAAATAATGAAAACTCACAGGTTACTGAAAGAAAAAAAATACGTTTAAATGTTGAAGTCAAATCATTTATTTTCTAACACTGTATCAATTGCTCAAAATTATACCACATTTTACTTTTATTTATTTATTTATTTATTTGAGTAGGAGTCTCATTCTGTTGCCCAGATTGGAGTATATTGGCACACTCATGATCACTGCAGCCTCAGTCCACTGGGCTCAGGTGATCCTTCCACCTCAGCCTTCCAAGTAGCTGGAACTACAGATGCATGCCACCATGCCCAGCTAACTTTTTGATTTATTGTAGAGATGAGGTCTCACCAAGTTGCCCAGGCTGGTCTCAAACCCCTGGACTCAGACAATCCTCTCGCCTCCACTTCCCAAAGTGCTGGGATTATAGGCATAAGTCACCTTGCCTGGCTATGTACCACATTTTAGCTTTCTCATATTTGAACCCTGACTTTCTTGTAGATAACCTTGTTTTTCTTACAGTTTCTAATTGCCTTTACTTTTCCTAAGAGAAGCATGGACTACTTCTTATTTGGATCATGACTTTCTTTTGGACAATTTGGTTTTTCTTATAGTTTCTAATCGCCTTTATTTTTTCCTAAGAGAAGCACAGGCCTTTACCTTTTCAATAATGTCATCTATCTTTTTAATTACATTTGTCAGGGTGAGTCCATGAGCCTTCTTTGACCTCTTATTTTAAGAGGTTGCCTTCCAGGTTTGCTGCATAGTCCTCATTATAAAGTAATCTCTTCTTTCCTGATCTCATACCTTCTTTGGATTCATTCTAAGTTTTACTGAAGTATATCCTTATTATTTTTTAGAAGACTAACTGGTAAAAACCTTTTGAGCTATGCATTCTCAATACTTTATTTTGCCTTCATGTTTAGGTAATAGTGTGGGTTGGTTTATAACTCTAGGTTAAAAATAACTTTTCCTTCAAACTTTATTTTTATTTTTTTGAGTTGGAGTCCCATTCTGTTGCCCAGGCTGGAGTGCAGTGGCATACTAATAGTCAATGCAGCATTGACCTGCTGGACTCAGGTGGTCCTTCTGCCTCAGCCTTCCAAGTAACTGGAAATACAGGCACATGCCACCACACCCAGATAATTTTTTGATTTATTGTAGAGACAAGGTCTCACCAAGTTGCCTAGGTTGGTCTTGAACCCTTGGGATAAGGCAATCCTCTTGCTTGCGCCTCCCAAAGTGCTGAGATTACAGATGTGAGCCGCTGTACCTGGAATCCTTAGAACTTTAAAGACATCTAGCAATAGGATAAAAAATGTGATCCCTATCTGATTTTCATTCCTTTTAGAGAAACTATGTACTCTCCCCATCCCGTCTCTCAAAACTTTTTAAGTTATTGTATTTATCTCTAGTAATATGAAATTTCATATCTTGATATAAATCTCCCCCATCTCAACATTTTTCAATTTGAGTTGTTAGATTTTTTTATATTTTAGAAAATTAATGCATTATTTCATTTATTATTTTCTCCCTTTTATTTTCTCAACTTTCTGTTTCCAGAACTCCCTTTCATCAGATTTTGAGTTAATCTTCACATATTAGTTATCCATTATTGAACAACAAATTGCCACAAACTTAGGAGCTCATAAAACACACATACACACTTATTGTCTTTCTATTAGCTGGGTCTTCTGCTCAGGGTTTTAGAAGGCTGCCATCAAGGTGTCACCTGGGCTGCAGTTTCATGTGAAGCCTTGACTGGGGAGGAATCTGTTTCCAAACTTGGCAGAATTTATTTTCCTGCAGCTATAGGACCGAGGGCCCCAGTTTATTGGAGATTGTTAACTAGAGGATGACTCAGCTCCCAGAGGCCACCCTCAGTTATCTGCCATATGGGCCTCCCAGCATGGCTGTTCACTTTTTCCAAGCTAGCCAGGGAGAGAGAATCTCTAGCACTAGCCTCCTAGCAAGAAAGGGTCTTGAATAATGTCATTTAAACACAGAAGTGACATTCCATCATCTTTGTCAGAGTCTATTCAAAAGAAGAAAGTCACATTCAAGAGATCTATTATACAACATAGTGACTACAGTTAATAATGATGTATTGTACTCTTGAAAATTACTAAGAATAGATTTTAAATGCTCTCACCACAAAAAAAAAATAAATATGTGAGATAATGAATGTGTTAAATAGCTTGATTTAGCCATTCCATGATGTTTACAGATTTTATAACATCATGTTATACATGACAAATATATAATTTTTTTTAATTTTTCAGTTTAAAACAGGCAAATAAATAAAAAGAAAAAAGTCACAGATGCAGCCCACACTCAAGAAGAGGGTATTATACAAGAGTGGACACCAGAAGGCAGGGATCATAGAAGGGTCTACCCTAGAGCCTGACTGTTTCCCCCAGGTCTCCTCATCACTAACCCCATTCCAACCCTACACACATAGTTTGCCCTTTAAAATGTGTCTTTCCCTTTCATCTGTGCTCCAGAAGATTTCCTCTTCTTCTGAAGTAGAAGAAAAGTCACAACATTATTAATGTGATATCCTGGAAGTCTAGTGAAGGATGTGTTTCAGGGAGGAAGAAGTGGTGAACAGTGTTAAGACTATACTTTATTTGCTGATGAGTCAAGAAAGATGAGGACTGGTTATCCACCACAGGATTTAGCAATTTGGGACTTTGGCAAGAGCAGTTTTAGAATGATGGTGCTAGAAGCCTGTTTGGAGTGGGTTCAGTAGAGAATGGGAGGAGAAGAACCAGAGTTGGAAACTATGAACAGCTCTGGGGAGGAGTTTTCCTGTTAAGAGAAGCAGAGAAAGTGGGATAGTGTCAGGCAAGGGTGCAGGGTTACGAGAGATTCTTTAAGATGGCAGAAGTTTTTGCACATTTATGTGCTGGTGGTGATGATTCAGGAAAGATGAAACAAAAAATAAAGTGATATCAGAGAGAAAGGGCACAAGAGTGGAACAATGATGGCCTTTAAAGAAGAAGAGGACGCTGGGATTACAGGCTGGGAGGCCGAGGTGAGTGGATTGCCTGAGCCCGTGGGTTCGAGACCCACCTGGGCAACTTGGTGAGCCCTCATCTCTACAATAAATCAAAAATTAGCTGAGCGTGGTAGCACGCGCCTGTAGTTCCAGTTACTTGGAAGGCTGAGGCGGGAGGATTACCAGAGCCCAGCAGGTCGAGGCTGCAGTGGGCGGGAGCGGCCACTGCACTCCAGCCTGAGTGACAGAGTGAGACTCCAACTCAAAAAAAAAGAGGAAGAGGGAATAAGACTCAGCGCCCAAGGGAAAAGGCTGACTACAGATAGAAGCATAGACAGTTTACGCCTTGTAAGAGTAGGAAAATAATTGAGAAGAGAAAGGTTCATAGCAGGAATGAGGTCTACTCCCACTGAGAAGACCGGTAGGGGGTGGGGGTGGTAATGAGCCTTGACCAGACTTCCTTGTAAATACGCTAATGACATTTATTGTCATCAGCACAACTTAGAGTTATATAACAATTCACACCATTATTCCAACATGAAAGCAAAATAAAGGAATTTCCAGGCACTTATAGCTAAATGGGAAATATCAATTGTTTTTTCCTCTAATGCTCTATCTTCACTTCTGATATGTGTGGGCTCCCCCTCCCCCAAGCAATTCTCGAGTCTTCTGTGGACACCAACTGGGTGTCTCCAATTCAATTCAATTCTGATACCGTCTTCTCGGAAATAGCGCAGACCCCACAGGCTAAGGGCTTAGGCCCACAACACCGTCCCCAGTTCAGATGCCAGTCATGAGTCCAAGTTCTGACCTGTGCCTCTGACCAACTGGCTATAAAATGGAAGTTCCTTCCACCTCCTCCTCCGGTTCAATTATTTGCTAGCATGGCTCAAAGAACCGGAAAAAGAGTTTACATATTCAATTTTCGGTTTATTTTAAAAAGCTACGACCCAGGAATAGTCAGATGGGAGAGGTGCACAGGGTAAGGTCTGTCGAAAAGGCACACAGCTTCCAGCCCTCCAGGAGTGCCACCCTTCAGCACGCTCCATGTGTTCCACAGCCTGGGACTCTCCAAACACTGTCCTTTTGGGATTTTATGGAGGCTTCATTAGATAGGCATTAACAGATTGAACCACTGGCCGTCGCTGATTCAGTCACTCTCCAACCCTTCTCCTCCCTAAAGGTCAGGGATGAGGCTGAAAGTTTCAGCCTAATTACTCTAACTTGGACACTTGCATTAGGCAAAGGTAAAAGGCTTAATATTTACACCGATTCCAAATATCCTTTCACTTTTCATGTGGTTGGTTCCCCTGGTGACCAGCCCCATCCTTATGGGCTTTCAAAAGTCACCTCATTAACATAAACTTGAGTATGATTGAAAGGAGCTGGTAAAGAAATTACAAGGGTTTTAGAAGATCAATGCCAGGAACCAGGGACAAAAACTAAAATGTATATTTCTTATTGTATCACAGTAGCTCAGAGGTTCTTCATTAGACATCCTTCTTTTAAAAAAAATATTGAGGCTGTTAAATTAAGTTTAGCCTAAAGCCACCTCCTTACATATTTTAAGTTTGTCCTAAAGCAGGCATGTCCAACCATGGCCTGAGGGCTGTATGCGGCCCAGGACAGCTGGTAATGTGGCCCCAGAAAGTCTTTGAACACCATGTGTTTTTAGCTTTTATTTTCTTTGTGACCTCGTGTGTAGTTCCATGTTTGAAGTTCCCCATCATGCCTTATTCCGACATCACTTTTTGGCAGTGCATACATTTGCAAGCAGCTGTTTTCAATTATGAAGCACACGAAAAGCAAAATGTGAATAAACATTTCTGACAAGCACCTTGAGAACTCACTAGGAATTGTGACCACTTCCATCCAACCAGACATTGATAGATTAGTTTAACGAAAACAAGGTCAAATTTTCCACTAGTTTTATATTGCTCTCATCTTTCTAAACTTCATAATGAAAAATATTTTAAGGCTGAGCTCGGTGGCTCAGCCTGTAATCCCAGCACTTTGGGATTCCGAGGTGAATGGATTGCCTGAGCCTGCATGTTCGAGACCAGCCTGAGCAACTTGGCAAGACCTCATCTCTACAATAAATCAAAAATTAGCCGGGCATTGTAGCATGTGCCTGTAGTTCCGGTTACTTGAAAGGCTGAGGCGGAAGGATCACCAGAGCCCAGCGGGTTGACGCTGGGGTGGCCGTGAGTATGCCTGGGCAACGGAGTGAGACTCCAACTTAAAGATTAAAAGAATTTTCAAAAAGAAATCTTATGTATATTCACAAACTCTATTATATAATTTAAGAGTATCCTAAGACAATTCCTCGTTACTCAATGCAGCTCAGGGAAACCAAAAGGTTATTCCATGTGGCCCAGAGAAGCCAAAATGTTGGACACCCTGACCTAGAGGTTTCTCCATAACCTTTCACATGGTGAACTGTAACCGAAGCAGTTGTATAAGCAGACTGTAATCTACTCTTGTGCCGATCACCAAATTTTGGCCAATCAAAGGTGACCAACTATTTAAACTGGGTACAAATAAGGCAAATGCTGAGCTGTAACCAATCCAGCTGTTTCTGTACCTCACTTCTGTTTTCAGTATGTCAATTTCCTTTTTCTGTCTATAAATCTTTTTTTACCATGTGGCTGCACTGGAGTCCCTCTGCATCCATTCTTGTTCCTCAGGAAGGCTGCTCAATTCACAAATCATTTTTTGCTCAATTAGACTCTTATATTTAATTTGTCTTAGTTTTTTTTCTTTTGTCAAGGCACTAATGCAGCAAAACCTAAAATGAATATAAGGAAGGAGAGGTATCAGGTCAAGATTGTTTATTGTAGATTAGCCTAGAATTTATGGGGTGATGCAGCATGACTGGCTAGGGGACAGACAGCACACAACTACATGTCTTCCTTTTGAGAAATAAAAATAAAACACTAAACTCCCAACCAACTGAATGGACCCCCTATTGGCCAAGGGGCCCCAAATAAACCTTAAAAACTGAGTCCCTGACCAAGAAAGCAAGGTAGCTAGCACAGGTTAGACATAGACAAATTTCCCCTAGGCAGGTTTTAGGAAGCATTCAGACTTTTTTTTTAATTAAAAAAATATATATGTGGGATACAAATCAGGTTAGATATATAAATGTTCATTATGCAGGTACACTTGTTGATGAGGTGTGTCCCCCATCCCCTGGCAGTTTCCCACTACTGCCAATCTCTTTCTTGTAGTATTATGATAATTGTTCAAGGTCCACTTATGAGTGAGAACATGTGATACTTGGATCTTTGTTTCTGTGATAGATCACTCAGTATTATAGCCTTTAATGCCATCCAAGTTGCTGCAAAGTTCATAATTCTGTCCTTTATGGCTGCATAATATTCCATGGAGACATTTAAAAAAAAAAATACATTTTACTGCAGGCCAAACTGGTAGCCCACCCCACCCCTCAGCAAATCAAAAAGAAAATGCCATCAGCTGTAAGAATAGGACAGCCCAACCTTTCAGTTCATGGTTTAGCATAATAATTACAAAAGATCTTTCAGTTTACCTGTCTAAGGTGGAAGGCCCAATACCACTCCTTAACTAACCAAAGCCATAGAAATGATAATAAAACCACCTTTTAGCTCATAAACTTGCGAATTGGAAACGTCTGGCAGGAATCCTGCAGAAGCAACGCCATTCCTCTTACCAGTCCTCCCATCAGAAGAGGAGAAATGTCAGTCTCCAGAGAGCAGTTACCTGGGCTCCACCCTCTTTAGCATATTAATCATTATGAAGGTATATCAAGCCTATTGTAAAATTTGCCCATGCCGGCTCAGACACGGCTCCCTTTCTTTCCTCTCTTCATTTCACTAATAATCTTTGTTTTAAAACTTTGCTGGTCGTTCTAAAATTCATTTTAGGGATGAGTCAAAGAATCTGTGAGTTCTGTGCTGCACCCCACCTGGTATCAGCCATGATGGGATGAGAGGTCAGGCACACTTTGTTATGGTCCCTCCTTTGCTAATCATTATTAGGCTTTTTCTCTAAGGGTTAAACAGACTCCACTGCTGCTCTTTCAACAGACTCCACTGCTGATGTCGACCAACCACCTGACACTGCCCCTTCTTTTTGTGATTTCCACACAGCACTTGACCAGATTCCTTCCCGATAAGAGGTCACCAAACACGGAGTGGTTCTGGCCAGTCTATGGAGGCTGTGCACAGAGGGTCTTTGGTGTCTTCTGCTTCAACTTTGACTTGACTGTAATACATTTAAATGTTACGTCCATCCCAAAATGAACACAAGATCCATGCTGCATGCATGTTAGTCTATTACACATGCGCATCTCCCTTCATGAATGTTCCTGGATCCTCCTATAGCCTGTTGAATATGTATACTTAGTCGTACTTCTCAGTATAAATTCCTGTTTCCTTTACCCCACCCTCAAAGTGCCCGTTTCTGGCTTCTAGCTGGAGGCTACACTTCCCAGCTTGTCAGAATGGTCACTCTGCAGACTGCAGTCCTTTATGAGAAATAAAGCTCTCCTTTCAAATTTATGAACACTCTGATTCTTCAGCTGACACTTTGAAAACAATGATCCCACAACATTTTTCAGAAAATAATTGTTATCTGAAACCTAAATGCATCTTAATGAGGAAGAAAGAAAGAGACATTTTTTTTTTTTTCTGCATCGGAGTCTCACTCTCACACTCACAGCCACCCCAGCATCAACCTGCTGGGCTCCGGTGATCCTTCCATCTCAGTTTTCCAAGTAGCTGGAACTACAAGCATGCGCTACCAAGCCTGGCTCATTTTTTATTTATTGTAGAGATGAGGTCTCACCAAGTTTCCCGTGTTGGTCTCGAACCCACAGACTCAGGCAATCCACTCACCTCGGCCTCCCAAAGTGTTGGGATTACAGGCTAAGCCACTGAGCCTGACCAAGAGACATCTTTTTAACTAGAGTCTGACAGACTTGGGTTCCTCTGGAAATTAATGCCATGTCTGTCCCTGATCTTGTTTTTGCCCGTAGTCTTTGAATTGTTAGTGAGGTTTGGTATTGGGTAAGATCTACCATCAAGTGAGGTTGCTTTGACAATTCAGTCGTTCTGTCCTGAAGGCAGGTAGGTGGGCAGATGTCACTGTGGAAGTATAGGGCACACAGTATTTTCTCTAGGCTTTTTTATTAAATTATTATTTTTGGCTCCTTGGGTAAACTATGATTTCTCCAGGATTAGTCATTCTGTTTGTTCCTCTTGGTCCTTCTCTTTCGATCACTAATTTTAGGAAATCGCTGTTGGTTACCTGGCAACAAGCTCACCGAGACAGAAAAGCTTGCTCTTCCCAGAGGGAGAGCCTGAATTTTTCCATGTACTCCTGTGCACCCCTGCATCTACTGGAAGGGCTTGTACCCAAATTCATCTTCTCGTTGTAGCAAGCACCCTCACATTCTCCAGATGCTGACACCTGGAATTCCCCAGGAGGTAATTGGCACCTAACCTCAGACTTCTTAGTACCTGAGGCCAAAATATTTAGTTTTCATATTCAAGACCCGTGTCAGGCTCACTTTATACAAAGAGAGAGCAACAGGAATTCAGGGTCTCTTGCCAGAACCCACCATGTGTTCACGCATGGCCCTCTCCAGGATGAGGGAGATCTGGGCACCAAGCACTTTTTGCTCCCAGCTTCCACTGCGTGCAGTGACTTGTTTGGTCTCAATCCCTTTGGCGATGATCTGATGATCTTTGGTGCTCCCTTGGTTCTACACAAAGGGCTGGACTGATTCATTGGCAAGGTTTCCAAAGCAGCTGCATAGATCTGTTCTCTCAACACAGTCTTTCCTGAAACAGGCATGATATCAACGGCTGGGGTGTGTGTGTGTGTGTGTGTGTGTGTGTACTGAACGACAGCATTGACTTTTGGATGGAAGCCCTACAGAGAATATGTAGGCCAGTTTTGTTGACAAAAATGCTAGGACTTTACTCTGGCATGACAGTGTCCATTCCTAGACTTCTAAACCCTGTGTGATAGGTCACCGGGTTTCCTTAGATACCACATCTCTGTGGAGTTTTTCCCTAGGGCTAAGCAAAGTAGAGTTAGTTGCTTGGTAAGTGTAGAGTTAGAGAAGGTAGATGGGAAAGCAACCACCCGCATCACTGTTGGGTAGAAGCATTCCCAGAGACACCACAGCACACTGCTACTCTCCTTCCTGCTAATACCCAGCTCAGGGCCTCCCTGTAGCTTGCAACGAACAGCTTATCTTCTCACTCGGTACTACCCAACTTTCTTTCCATAGTCTAGAAAACAGACAAAATCTCCAGCCCACTCACTGCCCGTTGTGGTTGTTTTCACAGTGTGTTTATGTATTTGTAACACATACACTTATCCGACATTTTGCAGCAGAAACCTAACCACTATGTTTTTAAAAGAGGCTAGCTTTGAATCAATAGGCTGCTATGAACCCTACCTTTCGTATTTGTATAGGATTTTTCTTTTTTGAAAGCAGGATTTATTGCAAGGACAGTAAAGCTCCCAGAGGGGAGCTGACCCAAGAGGGTTGCCTGTATCGGATGTTAAAACAGAACACCTTTACTCTCAATGTTGACTACAGTCTCAAAAGGTTGAGTCAAAAATTATAGGTGGCAAATGTTCCCATACCCCCAAGTGAGGGGCTGAGCCTCCTATACAGAGCTAGCAAAGGAGGTGATCCAAAATGGGTCCTCTGACCTCTGCTCCACTCCCATTCTTACATCCATCCAAGTGTATAAGTGGTGAGGGTGAAGGAATTCCTGAGAAAAAACATGGCTGTCAAGCTGAGGCCTTTTCCTCCCTTCACCCCAGACATTAGGAAGGGGAGAGTGTGTTTCCCTTCTACCACAAGCCTAGTGAGAAGGGCTTCGTAAACACCTGGAAGGATAATGAGCGTAGCTTAGAGTAGGTCATGGATTTGACCCACACGCACAGAGCCAAAGCTAAAAGGCTGAGGTGACATCATGTGTGAGGGCAGAAAAGAGAAGAGAGCCACAATGAGGCAGGGGACTACAGTCAAGGATGCTTGAGGATGCCATGAACTACGTGGCGATGACGACTAGAACTGGAGCCATCTGAAAAGAGACCCACATGGAAGAGCAGTTGTGTGAGCGATCCCATCGGTATCAGGGCACAGGAACACCACTGGATCAGGGGCTGAAGGGAGAGGGTCGAGGCAGCGGCTCAGCTAGAAAGACCTGGGGATGTGAAGTCATACAGGGGACTCTGAAAGACCCACAAATGCACTCAAAGGAAAAAGTCATCTGGAGTCTCCATAATTCGTCTTCAATCTGAGCCCCCGAAACAGCCAGGGAAGAGGAGAGATTCAAGGGAAATAGAAAGGAAACTGACCATGATGCATATCTCATTACAAGTTTCCAGCCCAAAGGAGGCCTGAGCTGAGTAGGGAAGAAGCCTTAACCTAATAAGTTCAGAGGTGTTATTGTACATGGAACTGGCTGTATTGATGATTAAAAACATAGCTGTTAACTTTGACTAGAAGTAACTGGAAGTCTTTTTTGTTTTCTGAGAGTTCCCATAATATTCTTGAAGCCTAGCTTAGAATTTATCTAACAAGCTGAGAAGAAATACCTACATTGAGCAAGTCTGAAAGGGAAATGAAGAGAAAGAATAAAAGGGTGGATGCCATGGCTCATGCCTATAATCCCAGCACTTTGGAAGGCTGAGGTGAGAGGATTGCCTGAGCCCAGGAGTTTGAGACCAGCCTGGACAACTTGACGAGACCGCGTCTCTACAATAAATCACAAAAATAAAATAAACTGGGTGTGGTGGCGCACACCTGTAGACCCAGCTACTGGGGGGACTGAGGTGGAAGGATTGCCTGAGCCCAGAAGGTCGAGGCTGTGGTATGCCACTGCACTCCAGGCTGGAGTAGAGTGAGACTCCTACTCAAAAAAAAAAAAAAAGAAGAGAAAGAATAAAGTTGTTTTTTGCTTACCCTCTACGGAAGTCACATTTCAACTCTGCTCACTTAGATCCAATTTCAAATGTGCCTTTTGAGAAAAGATGGAATGAGAATTAGAGGTAGCAACTTAGAAATGAATAGAGACAACACGCGTTGTCAATCCAAAGGTGAAAACCTTCATTCATTATTACTTTATCAAAAACAAATTGGTCACCTATTATGTGTCATGTCTTCAGCTAGGTAGGAGAGATTCCAACATGAATAAGAGTGAGCCTATGCTCTAGTCTGTGCAAGAGTCGGCCATGTAAGCAAATAAATTGTAGTTCAATGTGCTATCATAATTCAGAAGTATATGCAGAATTATATTGAGGCTTTCTCATATTTCATCTTGTTCATTTGCATTTCTTATCTGCATATCTTTAAAATGAAAATTCACTTTGGGAGCACTATCAACCCTAAATTTGGAATTTTCTAGCAGGGAAATAGAGAGACCACAATGGAATAGAAGGTGGAATGAGACCTAGGCCTTAAGAAGTTTGACCTGAGTGAACCAAAAGAGAAGCTGCCCACTTCACAACTTTGCAGAGAGCCAGCAATACTTGCCAAGAAGCACATTTTGCAACAGCTATTGTGCAGATTAAATCCAATTTTCTGTGATTAGAGCATGGTAGAAACTGGCGCAGTAATGTGTCTTTTTTCTTACACATATTAACAAAAAAATCTTAACTAAGGCTATTTCTTGCAGTTCACTTTTGGATTTGGCAAACACTATGGTAAATGAGAAGAAAATGGACAATTTTAAAAATGTTTTTGACATATGGGCCCAGTCATAGACAAGAATTTAAAATGAGAATAATAATAATCTATACCATTTTAAGGTTCAAAATCATTTTCCTTGGAGTTTCTGAAGTGAACAAGATACAAAAACTACTATTTTTTCCCCCAAAGGTCTTGAGGAAGATAATTCTATTTTTGTTATTCTGCCAGATTAAGTAATAGTCCCTTCTCAGAAATATGGTATTTTGGCCATCAAACTATTTAAAAACTGCTTTAAATCTGAAAACTATTGAATCAACATATTTGATTTTATTTATTTAAGGCAGTGACCTTAAAAATGTTGATATAAAGAGAAGAGAGCTACATTTTAGCTTTTTTTTTTTTTGGTTTTAGACATTTATCTTTCTCAATTTGAACCCAGTTTACTTGAGATTAGGATCCCTCCCATGAAAGAGTAGCTTTGGGTGAAAAGATAATCAATTTGTGCATTGTCTGTGTAACTGCTATATAGTTTGCTCTTTAAATCTCTCAATTAACAGCTACTCTTTCAAAATAAAACTATTAGCAGCAGTTATGAATTTGATATATACTTATATATGAGAAAGATTGTATCATTTATTCTTTTGGGTGTGTCATTCAGGAATTGAAGACTCCCCTGGTGACCTCAAATATAGAAAAGGCATCATTACCACAGTTAAGACACCCATCTGACATATTCCCACTGCTGAGAACGGTGCCTAGCATTTCCTGGGCAGTCGATTAATATTTGCTGAGTAGATGAATGAATGCTTGAATGGTTTATTCAACATGAATGGGAGGATTTGTTTCATCAGTTTCCAAGGCCATAATTCTCAGTTTTTGATGTCTGCAGGGGTCAACACATGGCACCCTCTTTTCTCCGTTGCTTGAGTTCAGGACCAACTGAGAGACAGGTGCAGGAACAATGAAGAGAGAGATCAAAATATGACTTGAGGTTCCACTAAAGCTGTGGTGGGGAGAAGATCAAATGGTTTGCTAATACTAAACCCCAGATTTAGACCGGTTCACCTGCCCAGTTGACCTGCTCTGGGCAACTGCTGGCCTCCTCCCTGGGATAGAGCCTGGAAACCACTAGCAGAGGGGAGCAGGGAAAATGGAGGAGATCTGGGATGTGCTGGCTTGGTTCCTTCTCCCAGCTCACTCACCAGAGCAATGGCTTCTCCTCGGCTGTCATGGTGGAGAGAGGTCAGGTGTTTGCTTCTACGGAGGTCTCTCCATGTGGGAGGAAACATCTAGAAGGGAAATAAGTACACGCCCCTTGATACTAGTATTAGTATTCAGTTCCTTTGTCAGTATGAGCCACCTTATTAGGGAGCCCTCATGTCCTCTTGGGGCACAAGTACCCATCCTGCATGAACCCCCAGATGACGTTTCCTCCTCAGGCTCTGGAACTAGCACTCCTGCATCCTTGTCTGGTCAATTCCGGTTCCTCATTTTCTTTCTGTCTCATAAAAATGTGGGTTCAGAGGCCGATTTTTTAAAATTACGTTCTACTTTTCTTTCTTTCCTTGTCCTCTTCCTTCTTTTTCTCTTTTTTATCCCTCCCTCTTATCAAAATGCAATTTCCTTGTGTACTATTTCTTGAAAAGCTTCCCCCGAAGGGCCTCTACAAACACTGAGGCAGGAGCTTGGTGAGGCAGGGAAGAGCTTACTGGTGGGTGGGGGGGCTCCCACTTTCGTTTTTAGTTCTGCAGTAAAGATACCCTGAAGCCATGGAACACAGAGCCAGAAGCTAGTTTCTTAGAATGTGAAAGGAAAAAAAAGCAAATCCCTCTCCTGAGGCTTCCTACAAAATTAAGAAGAAAATGCAAGTAAATATTTTAGTAATTTATTCTGCTATCCTTGTTAAGAGAACATTTGCAATCTAAATACTGGGCATTTTGGTAGGTTGTCTTAAAAATTCAGCATCAATAAAGAAGATATAACATGAAGTTTAGCTGTCACCCTGAATATTTTTCAAAATACTTTAAGAAAGGGATTGGCAGTAGCGAGAAACTTGCTGGGGTTGAGGGGGGTGGTCACATAACATCAGTAAGGATACCTGATCTCAAATCAGACGAAGTGGGGGACCCAAGGGAGGCCCAAACTTTAACTGTACAATGATCCCTCATCTACCTAATACTGAATTGTAACACATCTTTAAAATTTAAAAAAAGGAAAAAATAAAAATAAAAACCAGAAAAAAAATTTAGCTCTCACTCTTCCTTCCCCTCATACCTTGTTGAAGATTTAGCATAGGAGCTCAATAATTGTATGTTGACAGAAAGACGTCTTGGACAGATAGGACTAATGGTCAGACAGTTGATTCCTTAATGTACCTCCTGCGAGTGGGACTTCTGGTGACACACACAGACAGCTGTCTGCCAAAAGATCTATCAGGCTTAATATGACTTTCAAAACAGTTCTGCTACCAGAAAGGCTAGCATCAAAGTGTAAGTATAACCATGGACAGGCCTTCTCTCTGGACATGGACAAGGAAATGAGCTCCCCAGAAATTATGAGCAGAATTAGGAGAATTATGAACAGAATTAGGAGCCAGACTTGTGTGATTAGAACAATAAAAGGAGACGTGATGGGTCTTCCATGACAGGTTTGAACTTAATGAATCAAACCAATTCTATCCAACCTCTGAAATTTTGAGTTACATGAGCTTGTAAAATATCTTTTTTATTTGAGCTGAAAAGTCAATAGATAGAAGCATCTTGAAAGGAGTGGTAACATCTTGAGCTATTTTCTACCATAAATTTGGCTTTTTAAATTAGTTCTTGTCACTAGGCAGGATTTCAAGAAATAGAGCACAAGGCAATTATATTTTGATAAGAGGGGAGAGAGAAAAAGGAGGAAAAAGAGAAAAAGAAGGAGCAGAAGAAGGAAAAGCAGAAAGTAATTTTTAAACCATCCCTGTAACAGCTTCTTAATCTGTTAGCTCTGTTGAGCCAATTTTTCTTTCTAAATCATTAGTTCTGTCAAGTCACTCCTTCAATCAAGACCGATAATTTCCCATTGGGTATAAGTTAATCCAATACCTAGGCCTGATATTTAATTTCCTACAAATATGAATTTCTTCTGAATCCTTATATGAAGCCTGTGTTCTGTGCATGGAGAATTTCTCCCCCCCAAAATCATGCTTATTGATGAAAAAAGGAAGGTCAAAACCAGCCTCTGGATCCAAATTTCTATCACAGAACGAAAATGGGTAAAAGAAAAACTATCCAGAGAGTTTTTATTTTATTTTATTTTTATTTTTTGGTAGACATGAGATCTCACTACATTGCCTAGGCTTGTCTTGAACTCCTGGCCTCAGGCGATCCTCCTGCCTCAGCCTCCCAAAGTGCTGAAATTACAAGTATGAGCCACCATGCCTGGCCAGAGAGTTTTTCATAAAGGTAAATCACTCAACTTAAAGGACTTTCTTTTATTCTGAGTTGTGTTCTTTCAACTAGTTTTTGATATTGAAATATGGATTTTTTTTTAAAAGCATGAATAATGGCAATAGCTCCATTTTGTTATTTTAAATTTCCCCACTTGAAATGAAAACTGGACAACTTTATTATAGCCTACTGTATTAAAAAAAATTTTCTTTTAAAAATGTACTGGTCCATGAAGTTTAAGATTTAGACAGTCTTCAGAGAAGACGAACCCAAGGTTAAGAATGTGTGAAACAGGCCAGGCTCAGTGGCTCAGCCTATAATCCCTCACTTTGGGAGGCCGAGGTGAGTGAATTGCCTGAGCTCGCGGGTTCGAGACCTGCCTGGGCAACTTGGCGAGACCTCATTTCTACAATAAATCAAAAAAATTAGCCAGGCGGGGTAGCCTATAGTTCCAGCTACTTGGAAGGCTGAGGCGGAAGGATCGCCGGAGCCCAGCAGGTCAAGGCTGTGGTGGCCGGGAGCGGCCACTGCACTCCAGTCTGGGTGACGGAGTGAGACTCTAACTCAAAAAAAAAAAGAAAGAATGTGTGAAACTGAGAATAGGGCGAGGCTCAGGTTGAAAGGGAGGGAAGAACAGAGGAATGCTAAGGCAGAAGAGCAGAAAGGACTGATAAAACAGAGAATGAACAAGCCCTTGAATCCCCTTCCATGATATGGTCTTTGACTACTTCAATGGATGAGATAAACGAGGTGAGACTCCCCCAAAACTGGAATTATCTTTTGGAGGACAGGCCCCTTGTAGTACAGGCTTCCCCTACTGGGTACCCATCAGCATCAGTGTACCGGATAGTGGATAGTGTTGTTGTGAGAGGCTGCTTTTGGCTTCAGTGAGTTGTTTTGTTTTGTTTTGTTTTGGAGATTCTTTCACTGTGTTTGCCCATTTCATGAGGGTGACTTCCAAGAGCACCTACTCACACCAAGCTGAGTGTTCAGCAGTTTTTAACCCACAAAGACATGACCCCTGTGCTCCACCCTCCTATTCACCAAATCTGACTCCGAGTGACTTTTTTATGTTTCCCTGGATGAAAAAAAGTCCTAAATGGGAAATGTTTTGCTGATGTGGAAGAGGTGAAACAAAAAATGGCAGAAGCACTAAACACATCAAAACTGACGAGTTCAAAATCTATTTTGAGCAGTGGAAAAAGCATCTCAATAGGTGTATTGCTAGCTGGGTGCAGTAGCTGACTCCTGCAATCCCAGCACTTTAGGAGGTAGAGGCGAGAGGATTGCCTGTGTCCAGGGGTTCAAGACCAGCCTGGGAAATGGCGAGACCTCATCTCTATAATCAATCAATAAAATAATTTTTTTAAAAAATTAGCTGTGTGTGGTGGTGCTTGCCTGTGGTTTCAACTACTTGGAAGGTTGAAGCAGAAGGACCGCCTCAGCCCAGCAGGTGGAGGCTGCGGTGGCTGTGAGTGTGCCACTGCACTCCAGCCTGGGCAACAGAGTGATTCTGACTCAAAAAAAAATTTATATACATTTATATAATATAATTATTATATATAATTATATATACTATATATGTGTGTGTCTGTGTGTGTGTATTGCATCAAACGGAGAGTAATTTGAAGGTGACTGAAGTTTAAACATGTAAGAATAAATACACAATTTTCTTATAAAGAAATTCCAGGTTTGGCCGGTCTCAGTAGCTCAGCCTATAATCCCAGCACTTTGGGAGGCCGAGGCAAGTGGATTGCCTGAGCCAGCGGGTTCGAGACCAGCCAGGGCAACTTGGCGAGACCTCGTCTCTACAATAAATAAAAAATTAGCCAGGCATGGTAGTGCACGCCTGTATTTCTGTCTACTTGGAAGGCTGAGGAGGAAGGATCGCCGGAGCCGAGCAGGTTGACGCTGGGGTGGCTGCGAATTTGCCACTGCACTCCAGCCTGGGCGACAGAGTAAGACTCTAACTCAAAAAAAAGAAAAGAAAAGGTATTCCAGGTTTTTTGAGTCCCTCCTTGAATGTATGTGAATCACAGTGCCTGGTGTGATGAGCACAGATTAGTATAATACATCTTATGCAATGGAAGGAAACAAAAAGAAGATAACTAATATTTGATGTCTGGCATCCATTATGTCATTGGCTCTTCACAAACTTATTTTTCCTTTTTGAGTTGGAGTCTCACTCTGCCACCCAGGCTGGAGTGCAGTGGCACGCTGATGGCCACGGCAGCCTAGACCTGCTGGGTTCAGGTGATCCTTCTGCCTCAGCCTTCCAAGTAGCTGGAACTATAGCAGGCGCCACCATGCCTGGCTAATTTTTTGATTTATTGTAGAGATGGGGTCTCGTCAAGTTGCCCAGGCTGATCTCGATCCCATGGGCTCAGGTAATCCTCTCACCTCGGCCTCCCAAAGTGCTGGCTTTACAGGCGTGAGCCACCATGCCAGGCCAAAACCAACATTTTTATCCCTACTTTACAAAAGAGGAGTCTGAGTATCTGAATAATGATCTAAGGCCATGGAGTCCACAAAAGATGAAAGCCTACTGGAATCCTGGACAGTCTCTGAGCTGCACCCCACTACCCTAACATGGAGGCTGTCCTAACACAACACGGGACAAAATTACTGAAGTTCAGGTGTAGACTATACTATGATTTAAAAACTTTTTTTCTTTTTGAGTTGGAGTCTCACTCTGTCGCCCAGACTGGAGTGCAGTGACACACTCACGGCCACCCCAAAGTCGACCTGCTGGGCTCAGACGATCCTTCCCCCTCAGCCTTCCAAGTAGCTAGAACTACAGATGCGCACTACCACACCAGGCTAATTGGTATTTTGCTTTCTGTTTTTTAATTGTAGAGATGAGGTCTCGCCAAGGTGTCCGGGCTGGTCTCGAACCCATTGGTTCAGGCAATCCACTTGCCTCGACCTCCCAAAGTGCTGAGATTACCGGCTGAGCCACCGAGCCCGGCCAATGTAAAAACTTTTACCACAGAATAGCAACCATCCCAATTGTATTCAACTCAGACCAGTGGTAAAAACAATGCACATTCTGGTCTCAGAATCAGAATTGACCATATATCAATTGTTAGTAAGAAGTTAAAGTTTTGCCCAAAATGGAAGGAGGTGACTAAAGATAAGACTTGCAGAATCATCTGGGCATGGTGGCTCATACCTGTAATTTCAACATTTTGGGAAGCTTAAGTGGGAGGATCACCTGAGGCCAGGAGTTGGAGACCAGCCTGAGCAACATGGTGAGATTCAGTTTCTACAAAAAAATTTAAAAATTAGCCAGGCATGGTGGTCCAGGCTTTTAGTCCTAGTTCCTCAGGAGGCTGCGGTAGGAGGATCGCTTGAACCTAGTAGGTTGAGGTGCAGCAAGCTATGATCATGCCACCGAACTCCAGCTTGGGTGTTAGAGTGAGACCCTGTCACAAAAAAAGAAAGAAGGAAGAAAAGAAAGAAAAAATGTGCAAAGTCTTGCTTTGTTTTTTGGAATTCTAATTCATTAAAATAGAAGTATATATTAGAAGATGAAAGAGGCTGAACGCAGTGGTTCACACCTAAAATCCCAGCACTTTGGGAGGCTGAGGTGAGAGGATTGCCTGAGCCCACAGGTTCGATTGTTGGGCAACTTGGTGAGACCTCATCTCTAAAATAAATTTAAAAAAAAATTAGCCGGGCATGGTGGCTCATGCCTATAGTTCCAGCTACCTGGAAGATTGAGGTTGAAGGATCACCCAAGCCCAGCAGGTCGAGATTGGCTGACAGGTCGAGAACTCCAACTCAAAAAAAAAAAAAAGAAAATGAAAGAGCAGTTGTTTTCTCTAAACTCTCTTACAGAACTTCTTCAGAGGAGTGGGAGGAAGGACCAGTCATCATTTCACATTTCGCTAACATGTCCTAGTCAGCAGGGATGTGAAAAGAATACAGCATAGGTGAGGAAACTGGAAACTAGGCCGGGTGTGGTGGCTCACGCCTGTAACCCTAGCACTTTGGGAGGCTGAGGTGAGAGGATTGCCTGAGCCCACAGGTTCGAGACCAGCTGGGCAACTTGGCAAGACCTCGTCTCTACAGTAAATCAAGAAAAATTAGGCGAGTATGGTGGCATGTGCCTGTAGTTCCAGCTACTTGGAAGGCTGATGAAGAAGGATTACCTGAGCCCAGCAGCTAGAGGCTGAGGCTGTGGTGGTGTGAGCATGCCACTGCCCTCCAGCCTGGGTGACAGAGACTCCTACTCAAAAAAAAAAAAAAAAAAGAAGAAGCTGGAACTGAGTCTTAGATTCTAGTGAAATTCACCCTAGTCACATTTTAAGGGAATATAAGTACATATCTCTAAAGCATTAAAACTTACTCTAGAAACAATGTCCAGAGTTTTCTTTAATCCTAACTCTGTCATTGTTTATAATATATGCTCCATGTTGATAAATCTCTTGATCAAATTGGACAATTTCTCTCAGACATTGTATTTTTATTCACTCTGTAACTGGAAGAGGCAGCTACTTCTGCACTTTTAGGGATAAAACAAAATTTATTTCCCCAACCTTGACTTAGAATAGATTGATAGGTTTGGCCATTAATAAATCTGGAGCTTTGCACAGCTCTGATTTAAAATCTTCTCGGCAATGACCAAAGTCAGAATCTGTCCCTCCACCCTTGCTGAAATACTAGAAAGAAATCATTCTCACTTTCATTCAGAACTTGAGTGAAAGTGGCCTTTCACGTAGCCTAGATCCACTCAAGCAGAGCCGAGCACAGCTGTCTGCCCTTGACTCTCCATGGAATGGATCAGGTTTTTCCCTCTCTGTAAAGCACAGGAATTGACCCTGTCCTATGCTTTAAAGGTACACTTTCTAGTTTGTCTTTCCACTGGCTATACTTAGACCAGGGTAAAGTCAGCATTTGTTTTGGAGAAACATTGCTCACAGGAGAATTATATGACTGAAATCTGACATCTCAGATGTCCAAATATAGAAATATAAGCAATGTCCTCTGGAAAGCCTCCTAATCAGCAACATTTCGGCAGTGGTAAAGATCTGGAAATCTTAGGTTAACGTCCTGTGACCCTGATTTCATCTGCCCTGGATCAAAGTAGGTGACAGAGGATGAGAATAGCAGCCCTGAGTGCAGGGAGCTGGACTGGTCCCATCAATTAGGCCTTGGCTTTGCTAGCACACACACATGGCACACACGGTTAAGTTTTGTCCTTTTCTGCTGAACAAAAACAATTTCACAGAACATCGACACCAGACAAGGCCATTCTGTGACCAAGATGGATGAGGACAAAAGCAAGTCCACTCCACTATAATCATGCCCGGACACAGACAAAACTATGAAGCTTCTCCAAACCACAGAAATCATCAAGCATCTCCCCAACCTGGCTGATGTAAGCGACTACTCCTTTCCCAGTTACAGCTTTGAAGTCATTCTATTCTCTCTTTCTAGATAAGATCACTAAGATTCCTGATATGTATTGAACTGTGTCCCCTCCTCAGACCCCCAAATTGGTATGCTGGAGTCCTAACCTTCAATATCTCAGAATGTGACCTTGTTTGGAAACAGGGTCATTGCACTGGAAATAAATTGCGATGAGGTCATACTGCCGTGGTATGGATCCCTAATTCAGTGTGACTAGTGCCCTTAGGCAGAGGGGAAATTTGGGCACAGACACACACACGCATACAGGGAGAACACTATGGGAAAGTTGGACAATGCTGCTCAAGCCAAGGAACACCGGAAGCTGGGAGGAAAGCTAGGAACAGAAACTTTCTTTGCACCTTCAGAGGGTTCATGGCCCAGCCAAAGTCTAGATCTTAAACATCTAGCCTCTAGAACTTTGAGACAACAAAGTTCTTTCTTTTTAAAAAAAAAAATTTATTTTAAAGATGTAAGGTACAATTCAGGGTTAGGTATACAAATGGTCATTGTACAGGTAAAGTTTGGGCCTCACTTAAGCCTCCCAACTTGTGTTACAGCAGCTCTGGAAAATTAATAAATACCCAATCATGAAATAACTCTTGCTTCTAACCCAGAGAAAAGCCTTACTTGCTTGAACACTCCCCCAAATCATCCACTAGCACATGTCCAAGTCATGTCTCTCCACACCCTCTTACTGACAGGTCCCACAGGTCCCCATGGTGTGTTCTTCTTTGCTGTGTCAAGTTAATAAAGCCACCCTTGTTTAATTACAGGTATGCTCCTGGAAGCCTTTGGCTAAAGGATATTGACACACTCGGAAACATTTTTCCTCAAAAATGTGTATAATTATTGCTTGTTTCAACTGCTTGAGTTTTTCTCAGGGAGCTCTTCAATTCATAGCATGATATCTATTCTCCAATATCTTCTTCATATCTTCATTATGAAAAGGCTTTTATACATCACTGAGTGTTATCCAATATCAGATCTGATCTTTATTGCTTCAAATGTAGATTTTTAATTCTAGTTCTGCTTTTGTATTTTTTTTTTTTTTTTTTTTTTTTGAGTCAGGGTCTCACTCTGTCACCCAGGCTTGAGTGCAGGGGTACAATCACAGCTCACCACTGCCTCTGGGATCAGGTGATCCTTCTGCCTCAGCCTCCCGAGTAGCTGAGACTTCAGGTGCATGCCACCTCGCCCAGCTAATTTTTTAAAATTCTTTGCAGAGATGAGGTCACATTATGTTGCCCAAGCTGGTCTAAAATTCCTGGGCTCAAGCTATTCTCCCACCTCAGCCTCCCAAGATGCTGCTATTATGGGTGTGAGCTACCACGCCCAGCCTGCTTCTGCATTTGTAAACTTATTTAAAATGTTTCATGATCTTTCTACTTTCATCATCTTAGTGCACTTAAAAAATTTTTTTAGGCCAGGTGTGGTGACACGCCTATAATCACAGCACTTTGGGAAGCTGAGGTAAGAGGTTTGCCTGAGCCCACAGGTTCAAGACCAGCCTGGGCAACTTGATGAGACCTCATCTCTATAATAAATCCAAAAATTAATGGGGTGTAGTGGCACATGCCTGTGGTTCCAGCTACTTGGAAGGCTGAGGCGGAAGGATCACCGGAGCCCAGCAGGTCGAGACAGTGGTGGCCAGGAGTGTGCCACTCCAGCCTGGGTGACAGAGTGAAACTCCAACTCTAAAAAAAAAAAAAAAAGAAAGAAAAAATGTTTTTAGTTTTTTCTCTCATAACTTCCTGGTATTACTTCACATAGGAATGCCATTTTAATCTCATTGAAAATTTCAAAAAGTTTTCTTAATTTCTCAGTTTTCTTCTGGGTTCTATAATATATCATTTCTATAGGGTTTTTTTTTTTTAAGGGGGGGCTGTTTTGTTTTGTTTGGGTGGTTTCCAACATCACAAATTCCTTCTCTGGTTCTGTAATACATTTTCAAGATCTCCCATGCTTTTTTATTGTGTATGTAATAGAATAGATTATTGTTTAATATATATATATTCACCTCCATGGGGAGGAATATACTGAGTCGAGCCCAGCCTGAATCAACCAATTCCAACCTGACTCACAGATCCATGAGAATAAATATTCACCGCTGTTTGACCCTCAGATTTTGCGATTGCCTGTAGTACATCAGTTGCCAGTGAATATACCATGTTTTCCGATTCATTTTCTGGCTCACTCATAGACCCATGAGAGGTTAAGTATCAGACCCAGAATTTGCCAGAGAACATGAATACCCTTGATTTTACTGAATTGGATGCTGGTTACATTTTTCTACAGATCTATAAACAATGAATAAGTTAGTATACTAAGCTCCTAGCCCAAATTCTACCAGCTAACAAATTACTGTCATCTATCTTTGTCCTGTGGAACGAATGGATTTATGTACTCCTCTTACTAGTTCCCTGACACTGAACACAAACAGGATGTGAAAAAGATTTCTTCCAGAGCTGGCACTTTCTGTCGAGGGCACTTGTGAGATTACATAACCAAGATTCAGTGCATTCTCTTCTGTTCAATTATCTTCTGGTAGTTGCAGTTCTTCAATGGTTGTAAGAAGAAAGGTACAAAAAGGCACATGGAAAAGGCTGATGGAAGTGGGCATGGCAATTTGGGAGTCTAAAAACGCAACAGCGACAGTAGAGAGGGGGAGATGCCTGGTTTGTTTGTTTTTTCAGGTGAGTCTTTGTATTTCTGGACCAGAGCAGATGGTTTGGGAGTTATAGTGGTTGTTCAGTTTCCTGTGTCACAGTACAGGCGGGTCATTTTAAGCCAGGCTATCCCTGAGAGTTAAATTTTTTTTTTCTTAGGGTCTGGAATATCTCTAGTCTTAATTTTCAGTGCTGCAGATTTTTATACATTTATCTTTGCCTAAGAATTTTAATAAGAAGTAGGAGAGGAGAGGTCAGAGTTTCCCCAGCAAGTGCCATTTTAAATTAGAGAATATAAATGAATACAGGTATGTGATGAGATTGTTTGTTCCTGATGGAAAGGAACCCCCTTTACATTCCTTAACTATTAATAATTGATGGCATAGTATTAGGCACATAGTAATTGTTCAATTAATTTTTTGACGGATAAAATCAGTTTGATTCAAACCATAGACAATCCCTGATTATCCAAAGGGCATTTCTTGGCAACCAAGAAAAAACTTTTACACCCATCTCCCAGGTAAAATTATCCTGCTGTTAAGATACCAAGTTACTTGCTATTTATTCACCTGATGTAAATTAGTACCAATCTCCTACATTTATTATGAAGATTAAATAAGAGTATGGCTTAATACAATCAGTATAATGTCACTAGAACAGTAAGTATGTCTTACAGTCAGATTATTATTATTATTTTTTGAAAGCAGGATTTACTGAGAGGACAGAAAAGCTCACGCAGTGGGAGGAGACCCGAAGGGGTTGCCCTCAGCCAATTTAAACAGGAGCTTTTGTTATAAGCCACTCAGAATGTAAATTTCTTGAGTTAACAGTTTCCCACAACCCTGTAGCCCTAGCATGTTGGTGCTTGGAATATATGTATTGAACTAATGAATGCGTAAATGAACAAATTTCACATAGAGCTAAATTCTTTGCCACTTGCTTTGGAAGATTAGTCACTGGTTTCTATTATCTGTATTAGGAACTGATAAGTCACCATACAAGTTTATTGCTTGTTGGCATCAACACAGGTAATGGAAATCTCAGCATGACTAATCTCAAAATAAATAGATCTGTTTAAAATAAATTAATATTATTGTTGTTATTATTATTATTATTTTGGTCGAGGTCTCACTCTGTCACCCAGGCTGGAGTGAGGTGGCACAATCAAGGTCTGCCATATCCTCGACCTCCTAGGGGTTCAGGTGATCTTTTTGCCTCAGCCTCCACAATAGCTGGGACTACAGGCATGCACTACCACACCAGTCTAATTCTTTTGATTTTTTTTCATAGAGGTGAGGTCTCGCTATATTGTCTAAGCTAATCTTAAACTCCTGAGCCCAAGCAGTCCTCCTGCTTTGGCCTCCCAGTGTGCTGAGGTTGCAGGCATGAGCCACCAGGCCCAGCTAAAAGAATTTATTACGAGGTCAAAGGAAGCAGAAGAAACCCTATTGTCTAAACTTGTCTAAACTTGTTCATGATTTCAAAAATTGACACAGGCATTAACAGCAGGTAATTCCATATAAATTAGTACTTGAGCCTCTTACACAAAGCTGCTTAGAGAAATTTCCTTTAATTTTGGTATAAGACTCCCTGAAATAGTCAGCATTTATGGCAGTGTTGACATTTGCTTATTACAAAGGCAATTCTAGCTACTATTAGTGAAAATATAGAATGAACAATAAAATCAAGTACCTTGGGAAAACCAGGCAAGTAAATATTTACAAATAATATTTGCGTTACTTAAGACAAATGATTTAAGGGATTTTTCTAACAAATGATCATATGTATCTTATTTTACAGTGTTTATACTATTTTAGTAAATTTGCAATATGATAAAGAGATTTAAAATTTTTAATTACCTTTTAAATCTGACGATATAGTTCTTCAGTCATGGGGAAAGATGTTTTGCTTCTTTTAAGTACTTAAGATTAAAAATTAATGTTGTTTTAAGTTTTTGAAAGACAAGTAAACATACTTAATATGTTTTCGTGCATACATTGTTTTTCTCCGATAAAATGAGTCAAATTAAAATGTTATTTCAGAAATCTTGTGGACTTAAGGTTTCTAGTACTGTTCTTGGCTACACATCTAATATTAACGTTTGTAGATTAGAAAGAAACCATAAAACAACAGAGCAACAGCACCATTACGTAAACAAAAGCAAAAAACCTCTTTGAAAAATCTTGCTTGACAAGTGCCAGAATTTTCTGTAAGAATCGTTTGCAGAGTGCTAGCTAGACTCTTTCAAGCCAACATTGCCATCTATTGGTGAGGTCCCTTGTGAAATAAGATTTTGTTTGATGAAGGGCAAAGCCTTTGTTTTCATTTCTGCTTTGATTTGCTTTATGAATTTTATCCAAATTGGTATGAAAAAATAGGGTTTCTTCTGCTTCCTGAAAGAATTCTACAATTTGGTGTAGAGACAAAGAGCACTGACATTCATGGCTATGCTACTTCCTACCTGTGTGACCTTGGCAAGTTACTTAAGCTCTCCGTGCCTTTGATTTGTCATCTATAAACTGGACACACTCAGAACACTGCCTGGCAAACAGGATGTGCTCAGTGAATATTAGCTTTATTGTTGTTTTCTCCTTCAGGTGAACATTAAAGAAAGACTTCTCAGTTTGTTTGAAGAAAAAGTTCTAATTTCTAAGATATTTCCTGTTTGTTTTCATAAACTTGCAATAGCAGAACATAATAAAAAGTCTAAAATTTTATTGAAGCTTTAATTTCCACTGCATGAAATTATACAAGCTCTTAAAACATACTTAATTGAGGGCCATTTCAGGTCACAATCTCTTTTTTAAACAATATCGTTATTTTGAAATTTCACATTTTTCTATAAAATCCATTGATTATGGTGATAAAATTTGAAAAATACATCTATGTGCAAATAAAAAAGGAGGATTGCTTTTGAAAATGCAGTGTATAATTACTAAGAGCAGCTTCTAGAATGTAAATTTTATTAACAGAAGACAAACGACCAAGCCTTCTGTGTAGTCTCCGATCCAGAATTCACTGAGACGTTCTTGTCTCCTCTCAGCCTCTCGTTGCCCTTCTTACAATTTACTCTGTGAGCTCATGCCCTTTCCAGTGTGAATCTACCCATCTTTTCTCAGTTTGCCAAATCTTCTCTTCATTGATTACCCTGATCAATATAAAAAAGGCCCCAGAGTAAGGCAAGCCCCTCAAAGTCCTTTTCAGAAGGTCATGGTCAGGAGGGTATACGTCCATGTCCATATCTCTGTCCCATCACACACGTATGCCACACATCACAATCAACACATGATGCTGTCCAACTAACAACCCATATTTCTCCTCTTCAGAAACTTAGTGAAACTCTTACCAGATGTTTCTTCCTTCGTTTAATCAGATCCCAATTACTGGTCATTGTCTCCTAAATCCTACTCTTGTCAAATCCAAAAGGCAACTTTTCTTATATCAAGATTTCTATAGCAGAGACCTCCTGAAACTCATCCCAAACTGGTATGTGGATGGTCACCCACTCTCTTGTCCCCACCACCTGTTCCCCTTACTCTCTTCCCACTGAGGATAATCCTTAGTAACGCACATAGCTTTTTGTCTCATTACACAGTTGGAACACCTTTGATTTCTCTTTCTGTGTCACATATCAAATTCCATCCATAGACAACTCATCAACTCTACCTTCAAAACACAACCCCCAACTGATCTTCTCATCCTCCGCCACTGCCAACGCCCTAGGCCAAGCTGCTGTCTATCCCTGGATACTGAGATACCATCTAGATCTTTTATACATGTAAGCCGGTTGGGTGCAGTGGCTCAAGCCTATAATCCCAGAAACTTTGGGAGGCCGAGGCGAGAGGATTGCCTGAGTCTGTGGGCTCCAAGACCAGCCTGGGCAACATGGTGAGGAAAAAAAAAAAAAAAAAAATTAGCTGGGCGTGATAGCGTGTACCTGTAGTTCTAGCTATTTGGAAGGCTGAAGGGGAAAGATCGCCTGAGCCCAGCAGGTCGAGGCTGTGGTGGCCGGGAGTGTGTCACTGCACTCCAGCCTGGGTGACACAGTGAGACTCCAACTCAAAAAAAAAAGCACCAACCATGTCAGCCAGGTCATGATCCTTCAGTTCTAACTCTTCGATGTCTTCACGCCCTATTTAGGATTCCAACCACAGTCCTCACAGTTGCCTCAGAGACCTTATTTCCCCTGGACTCATCTTCCACACTGTGCTGGCCTCACTGGCCTTCCAACTCTTCTTAAACATTCCCAACTCTGAGCCTTTGCATGCTTTATTCACCCTGGAGTACCCTTCCCCAGATGTTGCACCGATGTGCTCCTCACACCACTTGGACTTCTGCTCCAACGTGACTTCCCCAGCAAGGGCTCCCCTAGCAAGCTAACCAATGAAGCCATCTTTCCTCATCCCTGCCTGTCATTCTCCACCCCTGGACCGGTTCTGTTTATTTGAAGCACCAGTCACTTCCTGTTGCTTCAAATTAAAGCACTCCCTATTTACTTGTTGACAGTGTGTCTCAGCCCTAAAATGGACACTCGATCTCTTAATAGGTCTTTTTAGTTGTTCACTACTACACTCCCAATGCCAACCATAGAGGAAGAACTTTTTTTTTTTTTTTTGAGTT
>NW_007260557.1:47294-53030 GCF_000164805.1 Carlito syrichta | reverse complement strand
TCGAACCCGCGGGCTCAGGCAATCCACTCAGCTCAGCCTCCCAAAGGCGCGGGATGACAGGCTGAGCCACCGAGCCAGGCTAGGAAGAACCTTCTTAAGTTTATTGAGTTTGCATGAGAGTTTTTGAATAAACGAAACTTTAGTGTATCTGTTGACTTTTTCTCAGACTTCACATTTGATTATCAATAGTAGTAATTACTGCTTACAGAGTACTTACTAAGTGATGAACACTGTACTAAGCATTTAACACACATTATCTTATTTAATCCTCATGGCAGTGCCAAAAAAATTAGTGGATTGAATGTGTTTTCTTCAGTTTCCTGGTAACTCTTGTTTTTTGTTTATTTTTATAAGTTAAGAAAGTTCTTACTATAGATTCCCTGGAAAAGAAAGAAAAAAAGAAATGCTTGATTAACAAAGATAAATGGCATAGATTTTCTCAGACATTGTGTAGATATATTTCTAAAACAAACCTTTTGTCTTGATTTAAACTGGCTTAAGCCAATCTGACTATTTGAGATAGGTTATTTTTGGGACATGTCAGTGGCTTCCAATGACCAAAAGTAAGAGAGAATTAGAGATGTTCCCACTTAACCTTGCAATGAGGTGCATGCTATGACAACCTCACGTCTCTGGTTGAATTATGCCACAGACCTCACGTCTCTGGTTGAATTATGCAACAGCTTTTAGCAAGCTGGTACAATAACAGCTATACAATCTGTTTTTATAAGCTCAATGACTACCTTGCATGAAAAGCTACTGTTGTGACATTATTTTAGTAGCAGGATATAGCCAGTCTAGTGAGGTCAGGTGATTTTAGGAAGTAGTGTGATTGGGAGCCCTAGAACAAGAAATTTGAGCTGGGCATGGTGGCTCATGCCTGTAATCCCAGCATTTTGAGAGACCGAGGCAGGAGGATCACTTGAGCCCAGAGTTCAAGACCATCCAACACAGTCAGACTTTGTCTCTACAAGAAATTTTAAAAATTAGCTGGAGGTGGTGGCACGCACCTGTAGTTCTAGGTACTTGGGAGGTTGAGGCAGGAGGATCACCTGAGTCCAGGAGGTTGCAGGTGATATGGCAGAGAAAAGGTGATAATGATTACTAAAAAAAAAAAAAAATCATTCTGTATATTTTATACAAATCAAATCAGTTAACATAAAAGTGGTAACATTTTCATGGTTATAATGAGGCACTCAGTCATAAGACAATAATGATTTGTTAATTACTATACATATACCTTTCATAGAAAGGACATTTATTTTGATAGTTTCAACGTTTTCTTGCTCCAATATCCTTTTCTGACAAAAATGGCTACTAGATTGGACCTTCTGTGACACTGTAGCCATTCTGTCATTTTGATAAATTTTAACTTTGAGGCTGCATTCCTCACTGATGACCATTTCTGGCAAAGTTACATCTATTCTGTAATATTAAAAAAAAATTTTAGAGCTCCATCCAGGAAATTATCTCTCAAAATTATGCCACACTGCAGTGAAATTTATAACAGACTTTAGGAAAAAACTTATATGCTGTTGTCCATCAATATTGCATTCCTGAGATCAGTCTGGGCAACATAGTGAGACCTCATCTCCACAAAAAAATTTAAAAATTAGCCAGGTGTGATGGCATGTGCCCATAGACCCAGCTACTTAGGCAGCTGACTCAGGAGGACGTCTTGAGCCCAGGAGTTGGAGGCTGTGGTGAGCCGTGACCGTGGTACTGCATCCCAGCATAAGCAACAGAGTGAGACCTTGACTAAAAAAAATTAAAAATTTAAAAATTATATATGTTATATATATATGTTGCATTCCTCACTATGGTCAGAAATTTAAATTGAAAATGTGTCGTTTTAGTTGTATGATTACTGTAGTTCTACAGATTGCCTTGATCATCTAGTCTTGAAAAGACCAGGATTTACTTTTGACATAGTAACACTTTCTTTTAAAGATTGTGGTGTTGGGGACTTCCAGCAAGATGGCGATGGGGACAACCACATTATAAAATGGGCAAAAGATATGAACAGACACTTCTCAAAGGAAGACATCCGAGCAGCCAACAGACACATGAAGAAATGTTCAACCTCACTAATCATCAGGGAGATGCAAATCAAAACCACACTGAGATATCATTTAACTCCAGTCAGAATGGCAATTATCAATAACTCAAAAAATAACAGTTGCTGGAGAGGGTGTGGTGAAAAGGGAACACTTCTATACTGTTGGTGGGTGTGCAAACTAGTACAACCTCTGTGGAAAACAGTATGGTGATTCCTAAAAGCTCTAAATATTGACCTCCCATATGACCCCGCAATTCCTCTACTGGGAATATACCCTGAAGAACTCAAATCACTCTATAAAAAAGATACCTGCACACGTATGTTTATCACAGCACTGTTTACAAAAGCAAGAACCTGGAAGCAACCATGCTGTCCATCAAAAGAGGACTGGATTTAAAAAATGTGGTACCTATACACGATGGAATACTATGCAGCCATAAAAAAGAACAAAATCATGACTTTTGCAGCAACCTGGATGGAACTAGAGTCTATAACACTGAGTGACCTCTCACAGAAACAAAGATCTGAGTATCACATGTTCTCACTCATATAATGGACCTTGAACATCCAATGTAATACTACAAGAAAATGACTGACTGTGGTGGGAAACCATGGGGAGGAGGGGAAGGAAGATGGGATTAACGGTAGTAAATATCTGTCTGGGGATGGGGAGACACCTTTTATCAACAAGTGTGCCTGAACGAAGCATATTTCTATACCTAACCCTTAACTGTACCCCATAATATCATAATAAAAAATATGGCTCTCTCCCTGGGGGCTGTGGATCCCAGTGGGCAGCCTGCTCTTCACATGGAGCTCAGCCATCGCCACTGCTGGGGCACCACAGCAGTCTGGACAGCCACTGCGGCCGCAGACACAGCAGCCGCTGACGCCACCGTGGCCTCCGTGGCGGTCTAGCCCATCACGCCACCTGTGCCTGAGGCGATCCACGACTTCAGTCCTTGAAGCCCCTGCAGGCAAGATCTGCTGGGATTGCTGCCACCTCTGCTGCCACCTTGATGTCCTGCTGGCCATGGGTCTCCTCCCGTGTGCCCTGAGGCAGGCTTCCATCTCCGGCCTCTGTCGGCTTCTGTCTGGCTCCACCCCCTCTGGGGAGAACAGCTGAGATAGCACCACCTGCTGGCGATTCAAGGTAACAACACCGAAACGGGAAAAACAAACTTGAAAAACAGACACAGGCCAGATTTGAGTGGTGAACTGAGGGTGATCTGAACTGTCCTTCACAGCAGGCTAGGGGCAACTGATCCTAACTGTGAACTAATTAACCAGCTTGAGAAGAAAGCTAGAAATCAGAGCTGAAAGGACATTGGACTTAAATGAAAAGTCTCAGAGTGTGCTCCATTGGTTCTGTTAGTTTAATGACTTGATTCTATTCCTACTGTTTTGTTCCTTTTTTTTCTCTTCCTTTTCTCCTCTCTGTAAACCATATTTTTCTATAGAGGAATAGCACACCAATAAGATGGTTGGCTAGCTTGTATGTTAGCATCATTGTATGTTTTCATTTTTTTTGTATGGGAGTTGGTTAACCTGTGGCCATGGTCGATTGCTTTTATCTGTTTCAGTTTAGGTCTCTCTCTCCATTTGTTGGTATATTCCTCTGTCTCCCCCCTTATGCCTCTCTCTCTCTCTACCCCCCTCTTTCCCTCACTGTCTGCTCCATTCTCTTCCCTCTGCTAACCTCATTTTATTTCAGGGAGTAAACATATAGCCTCACTGCACAGACAGATTCCAAGGCAGTGGGAGGTGGGTTTCAGATTATCCATACACCTGTCAGCGGATACCAGGACCTGCAGATGGATTTTGAATCACAACTCCCCCCTTAAGTAAATCTAAAAACTGCAAAAAGGACCACCCCCTACCTATAGTGCAACTCCAGAATTGAACAAAGTAAGAGGGCATACATAAAGAAGAATAAGAGATTGAACAAACAGAAGTAAAAGCAGTCCCTCTACCCCTGAATAACAGAATTAAAGAAGATGGTGACATGGAAGGAAGGAAAAAAGTAAGGAGGGAAAAAAACCACACAAATGAAGAAAAACCAAAAGAAGAATATAGGTCTCACACAGACACCTGGGAGATCAAATACTGAGAAAACAGACTCCAGAACACAAACAATGGAGAGCCCCCAGAATGACTGGTCACATGCAACAAACCCAGACATCAAGACATTAATAGAGAGAATTTAAAAAATTGAGGAGAGACAGGAGGAAAATAGGAAGGAGCTGATGTCAGAAATAACAGCAGTAAAGAGTACTGTGATGGAAATAAATAACCAACTAATAAGAATGGAAAGCAGAATTGACCAAGCAGAAGATAGAATCTCAGAGCTCGAAAACCAAAACTAACCCAAACTATCAAAAGCATGGAAAAGAGGCTAAAAAAGACAGAACAAAACATTCAAGAGATGAATGATCACTTCAAGAGACCGAACCTAAGAGTAATTGACCTTCCTGCGGCAGAGAGAGAAACAGTGATCACACTAGAACAAACATTTCATGAAATCATTCAAGAAAACATCCCTCATCTCATCAATGATGAAAAAATTCAAACCCAAGGGATTCAGAGAACCCCTGCAAGACAACAAATGAGAAGACCAACTCCCAGACACATAATAATTCACCTAAACAAAGTAGCTATAAAAGAAAAAAATCCTAAAGGTTGCTAGAGAAAAAGGTCAGACTACCTACCGGGGAAGACCAATTAGAATAGCAGCAGATTTATCTACAGAAACCCTCCAGGCTAGGAGAGCTTGAAGCCCTATCATCAAAGTTCTAAAAGACAAACAATTTCAACTGAGAATAACCTACCCAGCCAAGCTAAGCTTCATCAGTGAGGGAGAATTGAAATCTTTCCTAGATATCCAATCCCTAAGAACCTATGCTGCCACCAGACCACCTCTACAAGAAACACTTAAGAAAGTATTGAACACAGAAGAAAAGGAAAAAGAACAACAATGTTCATCACAAGAGTACAGGCAAAAGATTAAAAACACACATGATCCAACTCTAAAAGCAAAAGAAAGATAACACACAAACAGGAAGAACAACAACTGTGTAAGAACATTATGATAGGGATCAACTCTCACATTTCAATAATTAGTTTGAATGTGAACAGACTAAATGCACCACTGAAAAGACATAGAATGGCAAAATGGATAAAATATTACCAGGCAACAATCTATTGCCTTCAAGAGACGCACCTCACTAGAAAGGACACCCACAGACTCAAACTAAGAGGATGGGAAACAAACTTTCAGGTGAATGGAACACAAAAGAAAGGAGGAGTCACAATCTTATTCTCAGACAAAATACCCTTAAAGCTATCAAAAATTTAAAAAGATACAGAAGGCCACTGCATAATGATAAAAGGTTCAATCCATCAACAAGAAATATCCATCCTAAACATATATGCACCAAACTTAGGAGCACCAACTTTCATGAAGCAGCTCCTAGGTAAACCAAAAAAAGATATCAACTCCAATACCATCATAGCTGGGGACTTTAACACCCCACTCACAACCCTAGACAGATCATCAGGACAAAAAATCAGCAACGAGATCTGAAACCTCAATGTGACTCTTGATCAAATGGACTTAATTGATACCTACAGAACCTTCTATCCAAAGACCACAGAATACACATTCTACTCATCACCAC
>NW_007260557.1:46274-47274 GCF_000164805.1 Carlito syrichta | reverse complement strand
CCTCCATGAAGAAGAGGGGTCCACCACATGAATGGGGATGAATGACCAGAAATGCACCTGTGGAATGTTCCATTCCATTCCATTCACAAGTCTAGCCTACATATTGAGTGCTTCATGCATGAAGAAAATCCTAAAAGGTGGAGGCATCTGTATGGGTACAATATGAAAAGAAAAAAAATCACACTAATTTGAGGAGAGAAAAGTTAGCATGAAGATTAAAAGTTAACATGAGTGGCTAGCTGTTAAAAATAATGAAAATTCTAAGGGATATGAAAATGATAGCTATAAAGAGTAGGCACCACTCGCAGGGCTAAGATAGTCTATCATTCATTGACTGGCAGAGAAATCATTGTTTTGCTGCACTGGTGAACCTCGCTGCAAGTCCATTCTCTGGAACTTGCTGGAAAACCTTCTTCCAGACAGGTCCTGAAAATATGAGGTCTGAAAATTAAATCTGCAAACTCATCCTAGAAAAGTGCTACATACTTCATTGCTGAATATCACTATGGTCTCCTTCGAAGTACTCCCCTTGGGAAGCTATGCACTGGCACCAGTGACTAGTTTAGCCGTCAAAGCGGTTTTGAAATTCTTTCTCTATAATGGCCATCAAAGCTGTCGTTGTAGTATCCTTGGTGTCCTGAAAATGTCTTCCTTCCAATATTTACTTTATTTTCAGGGAAAGAAAAATCTCATTGGGGGTCAAATCAGCTGAGTAGGGAGGGTGGTCCAATACATTTATTTGGTTACTGGGTAAAAACTTCCTCACAGATAGTTCTGTCTGAGCTGGTGCATTATCATGACACAGGAGCTCCTTCAGGACAATTTTTGCACAAATTTTTTTCAGGCCAAGATTTTCAGTTAAGATTTTCCTGTCTCTCCATCAATGTTTATTTGAACTGTGGTGCTTTTCATAATCAGCTGATGATTTTGACACACATTCAAAATATGCTCGTAACAGCCATCCTGACCTCTCTCATCAGTGACGCCTTCTCTTCCCTCA
>NW_007260557.1:42068-46106 GCF_000164805.1 Carlito syrichta | reverse complement strand
AAAATGAACATCTTACCAAAAATCTCTGGGATGCCATGAAAGTTGTAGTAAGAGGGGAATTTATATCCCTATAAATGCACATGAAGAAAATGGAAGGATCACAAATTAACAGCCTAACAAGCCACCTAAGGAGGCTGGAAAAGCAAGATCACAAAAACCCTAATTTCAGCAGAAGAATCCAGATCACCAAAATAAAAGCCCAAATCCAGGACATAGAAGATAAAAAGATAATACAAAAAAATCAATGAAACAAACTGGTTCTTCAAAAGGATAAACAAGATTGATGTCCCCTAGTTAGACTGACCAAGAAAAAGAGAGAAAAAGGCCAAATGAACACAATCAGAAACACAAAAGATAAAGTCACATCTGACCCTGAAGAAATACAAAAGATCATCAGAGACTACTATGCACACTTGTATGGAAACAAACTTGAAAACCTTAGGGAAATGGAGGACTTTCTGTCATCACACAACCTGCCTAGGTTGAAACAAGAAGAAATTGAGACCCTAAATAGACCAATAACAATCAAGGACATTGACTACATAATAAGAAAACTACCTACAATAAAAAGCCCTGGACCAGATGGCTTTCCAGCAGAATTCTACAAGATATTCAAAGAAGAGCTGATACCAATCCTACTGAAGGTATTCCAGGTGATTGAGAAAGATGGAACTCTCCCCAAATCATTTTACGAAGCTAACATCACATTGATACACAAGCCAGGTAAAGACCAACAAAGAAAGAGAACTACAGGCCAATATCTTTGATGAACATAGATGCTAAAATTCTCAACAAGATCCTAGTGAACTGAATTCAACAACACATTTCAAAAATCATCCATCATGACCAAGTAGGCTTCATCCCTGGGATGCAAGGCTGGTTCAACATTCGTAAAACCATAAATCTAATTAAATACATCAACAGATGTCAAAACAAAAACCACATGATTATATCATTAGATGCAGAAAAAGCTTTTGATAAAATCCAGCACCCCTTCTTGATAAAAACCCTTGAACATCTAGGCATACGGGGAACATACCTCAAAATAGTAAAAACCATCTACGAGAAACCCACAGCCAGCATACTCCTAAATGGACAAAAATTGGAACCATTTCCCCTGAAAACTAGAACAAGACAAGCTTGCCCACTCTCACCCCTCCTGTTCAATATAGTGTTGGAAGTCCTGGCTACAGCAATTAGAGAAGAGAAGGCAATCAGGGGTATCGAAATAGGAAAAGAGGAAGTCAAATTATCTCTCTTTGCAGATGGCATGATTGCATACCTTGAAAACCCAAGAGAATCTGTCCACAACCTCCTTATACTGATAAAGGCCTCTGGCAAAGTCTCAGGATATAAAATAAATGTGCAAAAGACAATTGAATTTCTTTACAACAGTAATAAACAAACAGAAACCCAAATAAAAAGCACAATTCCATTCACAATAGCCACAAAATAAAATGAAATACCTTGACATCTTCCTAACTAGAGACATGAAAGACCTTTACAATGAAAACTATAAAACACTGCTCAAAGAAAACAAAGATGACACAAACAAGTGGAAAAATATCCCATGCTCATGGATTGGAAGAATCAACATTGTGAAGATATCCATCTTACCTAAGGCAATCTACAGATTCAATGCAATACCCATCAAATTACCAGCAACATTCTTCTCAGACCTAGAAAAAAACAATACAGGAATTCATATGGAAACACAAACGAACAAGAATAGCCAGAACAATCCTCAGCTAAAAAAACAAAGCAGGTGGTATCACATTACCAGACTTCAAACTTTACTTTGAAGCTGCAATCATCAAAACAGGTTGGTACTGGGATAGGAACAGGCATATAGACCAAGGGAATAGAATTGAGATTACAGACGCAAAACCAATCAATTGCTCAACCAACTCATCTTTGACAAAGCCTCCACCACGTATCACTGGGGAGAGGAGAACCTGTTCAGTAAATGGTGCTGGGAAAACTGGCTGACTACATGCAGATGATTGAAACAAGACCCCTATCTATCCCCATACACAAAAATTAACTCCAAATGGATCAGAGACCTAAATGTAAAACCTCAAACCATAAGAACCTTAGAAGAGGAAGGACATACCCTCATGGAAATTGGAACTGGCATGCAATTCCTGAACAAAACCGGAAACCCACAGGCCATAAGAGACAAGATAGACAAGTGGGACCTCATTAAACTGACAAGCTACTGCAAAGCCAAAGAAACCATCAAGAGAGCAGGGAGACGACCTACAGAGTGGGAAAAAGTTTTTGCCAACTCCAGGTCTGACAAAGGCTTAACGTCTTGTATCTACCAGGAACACAAACGGGCTAAAAAGAATAAAACAACAGACACATGAAGAAATGTTCAACCTAACTAATCATCAGGGAGATACAAATCAAAACCACACTGAGATACCACCTAACTCCAGTCAGAATGGCAATTATCAACAACTCAAAAAATAACAGCTGCTAGAGAGGGTGGTGAAAAGGGAACACTTCTACACTGTTGGTGGGAGTACAAACTGGTGCAACCTCTGTGGAAAGCAGTGTGGCGATTCCTAAAAGCTCTAAATATCAACCTTCCATATGACCCTGCAATTCTCCTACTGGGACTATACCCTGAAGAACTCAAATCACTCTATCAAAAAGATACCTGCACATGAATGTTTATCGCAGCATTGTTCACAATAGCAAGAACCTGGAACCAACCATGCTGTCCATCAAAAGAGGACTGGATTAAAAAAATGTGGTACATATACACGATGGAATACTATGCAGCCATAAAAAAGAACAAAATCATGAATTTTGCAGCAACCTGGATGGAACTAGAGTCAGTAATACTGAGTGACCTCTCACAGAAACAAAAATCTGAGTATCACATGTTCTCACTCATATAGTGGACCTTGATCATCCAATGTAATACCATAAGAAAATGACTTACAGTGGTGGGAAACTATGGGGGGGAGAAGGGAGATGGGATTAATGGTAGTAGACATCTGTCAGGGGATGGGGAGACAACTCTTATCAACAAGGGTGCCTGAACAAAGCACGTTTGTATACCTAATCCTTAACTGTACCCCACAATATCATAATAAAAAATATTGATTATAAAAAAAGGTCATAAGAAAAATACATTTAATATTAATTAAATAGTAGTTGATAATCATAAAGAGCTTCATCCTTGTATTCTTCACATTGAGTAGGCTAAGGTGAAAGAAGAGGATTTGGTCTTGTTGTCTCAAGGGTGGCAGAGGTAGAAGAAAATCCGTATATATGCACCTAACACCAGAGCACAAAAATATATAAAGCAAATATCAACAGATCCAAAGGTAGATATAGACTGTAATACAATAATAGTAGGTGACGCCAAAGCCCATCTCAGTAATAAGCAGTTTACCCAGGCAGAAAATCAACAAGGAAACATCAGATTTAAGCTATGCTTAGAACAAATTAACCTCACAGACACTTGCAAAACATTTCATCCAACTGCTGCAAAACACACATTCTTCTCAGCAGCATGTGAAATATTCTTCAGGATAAACCATATATTAGGCCGCAAAACAAGTCCCAACAAATTCAAAACATTAGGCCAGGCTTGGTGGCCCATGACTGTAATCCCAGTATTACAAGGCCAAGGCAAGAGGAGTGCATGAAGACAAGAGTTCAGCATCAGCCTGGTCAACACAGAGAGACTCTACTTTTACAAAAAAATTTAAAATTGCCTGAGCATGATGATGCACTCATGTAGTTCCAGCTACTCTGGAGGTTGAGGCAGGAGGAACCCTTAAGCCCAGGAGTTTGAGGCTGCAATGCTCTCCATCCTGGGAAACCAAGCAAGACCTTGCCTCTAAAAATTAAAAAAGTTCAAAAAGTTGAAACCATATCAAGCATCTTTCCTGACAACAATAAAATAAAACTAAAGTCAATATCAAAAGAAACTTTGAAAACTGTACAAATACATAGAAATTAAACAATGTGCTTCTGAACAAACAATGGTTCAATGAGAATTAATAAGGAAATTTTAAA
>NW_007260557.1:40860-42048 GCF_000164805.1 Carlito syrichta | reverse complement strand
AATTACTCATTTTCTATAAAATGGAAGGGTGACTTTAGAGTTATTGACCTTTATCATTCCATGAAGTTAGGTAGGCTTGTGCATCCCATTGCCTATAAAGATGAAGATTTTGTTACAATCAATGAGAGATATGACAAATGAGACATATGATTGAATTGCATATTGCAGCCATGGTTGCTTCACTTCTATAAGGCCCCAAACTGATGCCTGAGGAAGAGGGTGGGTGTCTGAAAGTCCTGTGGTACCAAAACTGAATCTCTTGCTTCTGATTCCTGCAGTAAGGAAGCTCTTTGAGCTTCTTTGTAAGTGCTGTGCTGTTTTTAGGGGGAGCTTTGTCCCTAGTTCATCTGACTCATGAAAGCTAACTATGTTCTACTGACCATGGCATGATTGTATTGGGTCTATAAGAGCAACTGACGTTCTCAAGTATTATAGCTCCTTGGATTTCTGCCCAGGTGCTGCTGATTCTGGAAATTTAGAGAACCATCACGGGTGATCGCTTAAGTCTCGAGATTTTCATTGACATTCCACTTGAGTGTGAAACTTTGGCACCATCTCCAGCTCCTCCTCCTTTTTTTCCTTTTTTTTTTGAGTTAGAATCTCACTCTGTAGCCCAGACTTGAGTGCAGTGGCTGCTCCCAGTTACTGCAGCCTCAACCTGCTGGGCTCCGGCGATCCTTCCACCTCAGCCTTCTGAGTAGCAGGAATTACAGGCGCGCGCTACCACGCCCAGCTGATCTTTTGATTTATCGTAGAGATGAGGTCTCGCTGCCCAGGCGGGTCTCGAACCCGCGGGCTCAGGCCATCCACTCACCTCAGCCTCCCAAAGGCACGGGATTACAGGCTGAGCCACCGAGCCCGGCTGTCTCCTCCTTTTCTCATCCCCCTGGTTGTCTGCACCTTTCCTCATCAGCTTTGTCTCCTCTACATCAGTGAGGGTGTCTCATATCCATCCCCTCCTCTTCATTTTCTGGTTACTTCCCTGCTTCAGACCCATGAACTTCTCCTATGGTTTAGTAAAGCAGCCTCCTAATTAGAACCCTCTGTTCAGATTCTCCCCCTGGTGTAGCACCCAAGGAGTGCCTTTGACACAAAGGGCTGATGCCTTTACAGACCTGTGAAACGATACATAGGGAGGCAATGGAATGAACAGAGCACAGGAGCTGAACTTCGTCAGACCTAGATTCC
>NW_007260557.1:32277-40840 GCF_000164805.1 Carlito syrichta | reverse complement strand
TAGTTCCAGCTACTCTGGAGGTTGAGGCAGGAGGAACCATAAGCTCAGGAGTTTGAGGGCTGCAATGCTCTCCATCCTGGGAAACCAAGCAAGACCTTGCCTCTAAAAATTAAAAAAGTTCAAAAAGTGGAAACCATATCAAGCATCTTTCCTGACAACAATAAAATAAAACTAAAGTCAATATCAAAAGAAACCTTGAAAACTGTACAAATACATAGAAATTAAACAATGTGCTTCTGAACAAACAATGGTTCAATGAGAATTAATAAGGAAATTTTAAAATTTCCTGAAACAAATGAAAATAGAAACAAAATATACCAGAACCTAGGGGATACAGCAAAAGCAGGACTAAGAGAAAGGCTACAGCCAAAAAATGCCTACATCAAAAAAAAAAGACTTCAAATATACAATTTACAAAAGAAGAAAACCACACATCAATATCCCTGATGAATACAGATGCAAAAACCTTCAACAAAATACTAGCAAACTTAATTCGACAGCACATTTTTAAAAATCATTCATCATGACCAAGTGGGATTAATCAGAGATGCAATGATGGTTCAACTTTTGCAAATCTATAAATATATACACTATATTGACAGAAGGAAGAACAAAGATAATATTATCATCTCAATACATGCATAAAAAGCATTTAATAAAGTTCATCGCCCTTTCACGGTAAAAAAAAAAACAAATAAATTCTCAACAAATTAGGTAATAAAGCAATGTACCTCAACACAATAAAAGTCAAATATGACAAACCCATAGCTTACCTCAAACTTAATGGTGAAAAGTTGAAAGCTACTACTCTAAGATCAGGAACAAACCAAGAATGCCAACTCTTGACACTTCTATTCAACATAGTACTGGAAGTTCTAGCCAAAGCAATTAGGCAAGAGAAAGAAATATAAGGCAACCAAATTGGAAGGAAAGGAGTGAAATTGTTGCTGTTTGCAGATGACATGATAGTATACATAGAAAACCCTAAAAACGCACCAAAATCATTTTAGCTCTGTTGACATAAACTATATATATATATGTATACACACACACACACACACACACACACACACACACACACATATATATATATATATATTTTTGTGAGTTGCAATCTCACTCTGTCACCCAGACTGGAGTGCAGGGGTCGCTCCCGGCCACCACAGCCTCGACCTGCTGGGCTCCGGCGATCCTTCCTCCTCACCCTTCCAAGTAGCCAGAATTACAGGCATGAACTACCATGCCCGGCAGATTTTTTTTTTTTTAATTTGTTGTAGAGATGAGGTCTCACTTCCCAGGCGAGTCTCGAACCCGCGGGCTCAGGCAATCCACTCACCGCAGCCTCCCAAAGGCGCAGGATTACAGGCTGAGACACCGAGCCCAGCTTTATGCAATATATTATTGTTGGTATTGTATTTCTTATATGTTTCTCCCACGAATCAATAACAAATATTTGAGGTTATAAAAATAAAATAAAATAAAATAAATTCAATCCCAAAAGAGGTGCAATAAGAAGACCAATTCTGAAAGAATTTTTTTCACTTTGCATACAATTAAAAGATGAAAATATTCATTTATATTTGTGTTATTTTATATGACGTGGTTACATACTAGGAAGTGTTTTGTGATGGTCTTAAATCTTCTATTGCTTTTCAATAATCAGTTTGGGAAAGACTCTAAAAGATGGAGCAAGCATTTTGATTTTTTTTTTGTAGCTTTTATATATATATTTTTTCAAGTTGGAGTCTCACTCTGTCACCCAGACTGGAGTGCAGTGGCTGCTACTGCAGCCTCGACCTGCTGGGTGGCGGCAATCCTTCCGTCTCAGCCTTCCGAGTAGCCGGAATTACAGGCATGCGCTACCATGCCCGGCTGATTTTTTGATTTATTGTAGAGATGAGGTCTCATCACGTTGCCCAGGGAGGTCTCAGGCTATCCACGGGCTCAGGCAATCCACTCACCTCAGCCTCCCAAAGCACGGGATTACACACTGAGCCACCGAGCCCAGCTGCTTTTATATCTTTACATGAATACAAAAATGTGTTTACTTGCATATTTTTAGATAGCAGAAATGATCCTCGATAAAAAACTTTATGTTGATTCTCTTGCAGCAATGTGGTTAGTGGGAAATAGTAATTGATTATATAGTTTTTTCACAAAATTTCTTTCAAAGAATCTCATTATTTGTTATGTCAGTACACACATTTTCCTACAAGTCCATGTCTACGTGAACAAACACGGAAACACCGGCCCTCATCTGACTCCCAAGAGAATTCAGCAGTTGCCCAGGCCCCATGAGTGGGTTATTCCACTAGACTGTTCAGGCCTGTGTGAATTGTGCCTTTCAGACTAAAACTGTTTTTGGATTCCTTAAGTCAGAAAATTGTGAAGGAGAGGTGATACCTGGAATACTCACCAATTTCCTTTTTTTCAACTGCTCTTCCAAATTTTATTTTAGATTTTGTGAAGTCATGGATTTCTTAATATATAGAATTTTCATACTCTTTATCATCTACTAACCTTAATATTGCAAAGTTTTATTGATACAATAAGTATATGAAAAGTTTATAGTATCTGTTTATAGACTTTCAACTGTGGTATGACAAGTCTATTTTCCAAATAGACAAATGACAGAATAATATTGCAAATTGGGTTAAAAGCACATATTGTTCCTTTTGCAGGCTGTATTGAGCTCACTAGAGACAGAGTAACCTTGGTGGATAGTGTATTTCAGTGTTAATACACAACAAAATGATCTATAATAAGTTCTAAATGAAACGCAAGAAATTATTAAGAGATAAGATGCAGAGTCTTTCGGTAAGATGGCGACAGCACAGGTGGGACGGTGAGATTCTCCGAAAGTGAGTTCCCATAAAAACTCTTGCTTCCCCCCACCCACCCCACACCCCCTACCAGTCACACTGGTCCGAGGCCTGGAGGCCCTCAGGCCCACGCACCGCCCAGCTACTGCGGCCCTGCTGCCACTGCTGTCTTGCCCCAGGTGGCCCCAATGGCCTGGCCACATGGGGCTCCCGGCCCCCACATGGCTAAACCACCTCACCCGGCCCCAAGCTGCCGCCACCCATGGAGACCCTCAGATACCACCTTGTGGAGATCTGGGTTCCCTTGCTTGCTACACTGCTCTGCCCGGCACCCAGCTGCTGCAGGCTCTCTCCCTGGCTGGGGCACCCAGCCCCATCTCAGGCCATCGCAGCCCACAGAGGCCCTCCACGCATGCCCCTCAGAGCTATCGGCTCCATCCCTGGCTGAAGCGCCCTGCACGGCCCAAAGCCCCTGCTGGTGCCTGCCCCTCAGAGCTCCAGGTCCCCACCCTGGCTGAGGTGTCCAGCCCCATCTCAAGCCGCCGCTGCCCAGGTAGGCCCTAGGCACCTGCCCCTCGGAACTGTGGGCTCCACCCCTGGCTGGGGCACCCCCACCAGGCACAAGGGCACCACCACCCACGCAGGCCCCTGGCGCCTGTTCCTTGGAGCTCCAGTCCCCACCCGGGCTGAAGCGCCCAGCCCCACCTCGAGCTGCACTGCCCATGGAGGCCCTATGCACCTGTCCCTAGGAGCTACGGGCTCCCCCTCTGACTGAAGCGCCCCACCAGACCCAAAGCCGCCACCACCCACACAAGCCCTCAGCGTTGCCCTTCATTACTCCGGGCCCCTTACCTGGCTGAAGCACACAGCTCTACCTCAGGCCATGGCCCTGGTGGAGGCCCTCAGCGCCCATGTCTGTGAGCTTTGGGCCCCTTCCCTGGCTGAAGCACCCAGCCCCGCCTCAAGTCACAGCCCCTGCAGAGGCCTTCAGCGCCCATCACTTGGAGCTATGGGTTCCATTCCTGACTGAAGTGCCCCACAAGGCCCTAAGCTTCTGATGCCTACAGAGGCCCTCAGTGTCGCCCCTTGGAGCTCCGGGCCACCTCCCTAGCAGAAGCCCCCAGTCCTGCCTCAAGCCACTGCCACCCACTCACGGAGGACCTCAGCATATGCCCCTTGGAGTTCCAGGCCCCCTCCCAGACATAAGCAACCCGCCCTACCTCAACTTGCTGCCACCCACAGAATTCGGTCCTCCCTCCCCAGCTGGGGTGCCCAGCCCTGCCCCAAGCCTCCACTACCCAGGGAGGCCCAAGACTCCTTCCCCGTGGAGCTCCAAGCTCCATTATTGGCTACACCACGGCCACCCCTCCAGCCACCCTAACCACTACTCTGACCAGCATTGCCCAGCAGTCTCGCACTCCACCTCCCCCGACTTGCCCCTGACCACAGCAGAACCAGAGAACAGCTGGAGTTCAAGACCAGCCAGAGACCTGCATTGCCCCATGAGCTCCACCCAGCTCTGTGCATCCTCCAGCCTGGGACCTAAGAACAAAGAAAGGAAAAGAGGCCCAAGCCCCATGTGATACACTGACCTACAGCACCCAGCTGTCTTGCATTCCGCACCCCCACCGCAGCTGCATCTGGCTGCAGTAGAACCTCATGTCATCTGGAGCCCTGTGACCAGGCAGAGGCCTGCAGTGACATGCGCCCTGGGCTCTGCCCAACCCCCAACTTGGGAACTAAGACCTCATGGTTGTGTAAGGGAACAGTATATCTTAAGGAGGTTGGTCAGCTTGTAAGTCTGTATGATTGTATGTCCTTCCTTCTTTGTTGTTCTCACTGTTTTTCTTTTTGTTTGATTGTTTGCTTGTTTTTATTTTTGTTGTCTCTTACTCTTATCTGTCTTCACTTCTATTTTCATTTATTAGTGGGTACCTCTGTCTGTTCTTCCTTTTACTTTCCTGTCTCCACCTTCCACTACCTCCTTCCCTGTTCCATTTCTTGCCCTTTTCTTACATCATTTTAATTTCAGGGAGCAAACCAATACTTCCACTTCATGAACAGAAGATACGGCAGTGGGAAGCAGGATCCAGTGTATCCATACACCTGTCAGTGGATACTGGGATCTGCAGATGAATTTTGAATCACAGCTCCTGCCTCAAATAAAGTTCAAAGCTGCAAAAGGTATAACCCTCAAACTACAGTCCAGCCTCAGAATCAAACAAAGCCAGAAGATTCACATAAGGAAGAATAGAAGATTGAGCAAAAAGAAGCAAAAAGCAACCCTGCCACCCCTGAACAACACATTTAAAGAAGATGGGAGAGGGGGGAATAAAGGAAAAAGTGAGGAGGCAAATCTAAACATATGAAGAAAAATCAAAAGAAGAGTATAGGTCGCACACAGACCCCTGGAAGATCAGATATTGAGAAAACAAACCTCAGAATGCAAAGAATGAAGAGCCCCAGAATGACTGGTCGCATACTACAAACCCAGATATCAAGAGATTAATCGAGAGAATACAAAGAATGAAGGAGAGACAAGAGGAAAACAGGAGGAAGCTGATAACTGAGATAACAGCAGTAAAGAATACAGTGTTTGAAATAAATAACAAACTAATAAGCATGGAAAGCAGAATTATCCAAGCAGAAGGCAGAATCTCAGAACTTGAAGACCAAAACATAGAACTAAACCAAACTGTCAAAAACATAGAAAAGAAGCTTAAAAAGAGAGAGGCAAACCTTCAAGACATGAGTGATTACTTCAAGAGAATGAACCTAAGAGTAACTGGCCTTCCTGAGGCAGAAAGAGAGACAGAGACCAACCTGGAACAAACATTCCACAAAATAATTCAAGAAAACTTCCCTCACTTCATTAATGATGTGAAAATTCAGAAACAAGAAATTAAGAGAACCCCAGCAAGACATCAAATGAGAAGACAAACTCCTAGGCACATAATACTCCCCCTGAACAAAGTAGGATTAAAAGAAAAAAATCCTAAAAGCAGCAAGAGAAAAAGTTAGACTATCTACCAGGGAAGACAATCAGAATAGAAGCAGATTTTTCTACAGAAACAATTCAGGCTAGGAGAGCTTGGAGCCCAATATTCAATGTTCTCAAAGATAAACAATTTCAACCAAGAATAATCTACCCAGCCAAACTAAGCTTCATCAGTGAGGGAGAATTAAAATCTTTCCCAGGCATCCAATCCTTAACAACTTATGCTGTCTATAGATCAACCATACAAGAAATTCTTAAGAAAGTGTTAAACACAGAAGAATAGGGAAAAAGAACAACAATGTTCTTCACAAGAGTGCAGGAAAAAGATTGAAAACACACATTAACCAACTGAAAAAACCAAAAGAAAGACAACAAACAAACAAGTACAACAACAACTCAATAAGAACATCATGACAATGATAAACCTTCACATTTCAATAACTAGCCTGAATATGAATGGACTAAATGCACTACTGAAAAGACACAGAATGGAAATGGATAAAATATCATGAGGCAGCAATATATTGTTTCCAAGAGACTCAGCTCACAAGAAAGCACACCCACGGACACAAAGAGGATGGGAAAAAAATTTTCAGGCAAATGGAACACAAAAGAAAACTGGAGTTGCAATCTTAATCTCAGATAAAATACCCTTTAAGCAATCAAAAATCAAAAAAGATGAAGAAGGTCACTACAGAATGATAAAAGGTTCGATCCATCAACAAGAAATATCCATCCTAGACATATATGCACCTAATACAGGAGCAGCAATGTTCATTAAGCAGCTTCTAGGTAAACTTAAAAAGAGATTGACTTTAACACTATCATAGCTGGGGACTTTAATACCCCACTCATAATCTTAGACAGATCATCCAAAAAAAAAAAAAAATCAGCAAGGACACCCAGAACCTCAATGAGGCTGTTGAACAAATTGACTTAATTGATACCTACAGGACACTCCACCCAATGACCACAGAATATACATTCTACTCACCACCACCTGGAACGTACTTCATGAATGACCACATCATTGACCATAAATCAAGCATAAACAAATTTCATAAGATTGAAATCTTGCCATGCTCCTTTTCAGACCACAGTGGAACAAAATTAAATATCAACACCAACAAAATTTCACCAAAATCCACAGAGACATGGGTCAACACTGAAATCAAAGAAGAAATTGAAAGTTTCCTGGAAACAAATGAAAATGAAGAAACATTTTACCAAAACCTCTGGGATGCCATGAAATTAGTTTTAAGAGGGGAATTTTTATCTCTATGAGCACACATCAAGAAAATGGAAAGACCACAAGTGGAGAGCCTAACATATCACCTAAGGGAACTGGAAAAAGAAGACCACCAAAACCCCAACTTTAGCAGAAGAATCCAAATCACAAAAATACGAACCCAAATATGGGAAATAGAAGGCAAAAATATCATAGAAAACATCAACAAAACAAAAAGCTGATTCTTTGAAAGAATTAGCATGACTGAAGGGCCCCTAGCCAGATTGACCAAGAAAAAGAGCTAAAAAGCTCAAATAAATACAATCAGAAATCCAAACGATCAAATCACAATTGACCCTGAAGAAATACAAAAGATTATCAGAGATTACTATGTCCACCTATATCGGAACAAATTTGATAACCTAGATGAAATGGAAGACTTTTTAACATCACACAACCTACCCAAGTTGAAACAAGAAGACATTGGGGGCACTAAATAGACCAATAACAACCCAGGAAATTTACTCTATCATATGAAAACTAGCTACCCAAAAAAGCCCTGGACCAGATGGCTTTTCAGCAGAATTCTACAAAACTTACAAGGAAGAGCTGATCCCAATCCTATTGAAAGTATTCCAGGGAGTTGAGAAAGATGGAATTCTCCCCAAATAATTTTCACAAAGGTAACATCACAGGGTAAAGAACCAACAAGATATAGAACTGCAGGGCAATATCCCTAATGAACATAGATGCAAAAATCCTCAGCAAGATACTAGCAAATCAGATCCAAAACCACATCTCAAAAATGATCCACCATGACCAAGTAGGCTTCATCCCCAGGATGCAGGGTTGGTTCAACATTCGCAAGACTATAAATGTAATTAAATACATCAATAGATGTAAAAACGAGATCCACATGATTATGTCATTAGATGCAGAAAAAGTTTTTGATGAAATCCGGCATCCTTTCTTGATAACAACCCTCAAATATCCAGGTATACAAGAAACATACCTCAAAATAATAAGTGTCATCTATGATAAGCCCACAGTGAACATGTTGCTAAATGGACAGAAACTAGAGCATTTCCCCTAAAGACTGGAACAAGACAAGGCTGCTCACTCACACCTTTCTTGCTCAACATCGTGATGGAAGTCATAGCTCAGGCAATTAGACAAGGGAAGGAAATCCTGGGTATCTTAATAGGAAAAGAGGAAGTCAAGTTATCCCTCTTGGTTGATTATATGATTCTATAACTTGAAAATCCAAGGGAATCTGTCAAAAACTTGCTTGCACTGATAAAGGATTTTGACAAAGTCTCAGGGTACAAAATAAACATGGAAAAGACAGTTGCATTCCTATACTAACAATAAGCAGGCTGAGACCCAAATAAAAAGCAAAAGCCCATTTACTATATCCACATACAAAAAAAATAAATACCTCAGCATCTTCCTAGTCAGAGAAGTGAAAGTCCTTTACAATGAGAACTACAAAACACTGCTCAAAGAAATCCAAGA
>NW_007260557.1:31001-32257 GCF_000164805.1 Carlito syrichta | reverse complement strand
CAGCAACCTGGATGGATTTGGAGTCGATCGTACTCAGTAATTTATCACAGAAACAAAGAACAGAGCTCCATATGTTCTCACTCATAAGAGGACCTTTAACAATTATAATGCTATAAGAAAGCAATTGGCAGTAATGGGAAACTGTCGGTGGGGGGTGGGCTGGCAGTTGAAGGAAACTGCTAGGGGAGGGAGGGGCATACCTCATTAACAGGGGTACCTGCATGGCCAATGTTTGTATACCTAACCCTGAATTGTACCCCACATCTTTATAATAATTTTTTTTTAAGTGATAAGATACAGCCGGTGGCTTCCATGAGTATGTGATCAGATAGCACAACGTTCCCACCGTGAGATGTCTGGAATGGAAGGAAATGTGATTAGAGAGCAGGGACTGTCTGCTATTTACTTTTAAACTGAGAATGCTCCTAGCAATATAGGCCACTGTGTTTGAATGAGAAGAACTTTTATGATTTAAGATTATTCCTTTATGAATTATGAAACCACTGGCTAGACTTATAGCACATTTCCTAAATTGATGGGATTTGGGTTAGTGTTCTATTTCCCAACTGTCTGTGAGATGACTCTGGCATCTTTTCTTCCCCACAAGAGCCTCCTTTGATGGGGAAACTCATTCTATTCACTTCCCTCCAATAAATAGTGCATCATTTGCTTGTTGCTTTCTCGAGATCTTCAGCCTCAACACTCAGTGTGATAACCTTTTGAGTAGTCAGCCTTCTAGCTCTTCCTAGGCTAATACTTGTCATGTGGAACACGAGACAATTAAATCAGGAAATAAGCAATGCGCATTTTATACTCTACCTCTATTGAATTTGAGAATCTCGTGCAGTTCAGTTTTTCCTTGGTCCTCCCCAAGGTAAACATTTTAGCCACAATTAATTAATTAGAAATGTACAATATACAGTAGTATTATTCGTTCAATTTGGGAAAGTAATTTCTTGTTGGATTCCTAATGAACTTGAGAATCAAAGTCAGTGGGGATATGTTTGGCTTCTTTGTGGTTCTCTCACAGAATTACTCATTTTCTATAAAATGGAACGGTGACTTCAGAGTTATTGACCTTTATCATTCCATGAAGTTAGGTAGGCATGTGCATCCCATTGCTTATAAAGATGAAGATTTTGTTACAATCATTGAGAGTTATGGCAAATGAGAGATATGATTGAATTGCATATTGGAGCCATGGTTGCTTCACTTCTATAAGGCCCCAAACTGATGCCTGAGGAAGAGGGTGGGTG
>NW_007260557.1:29753-30981 GCF_000164805.1 Carlito syrichta | reverse complement strand
AAACAATGGAAAAATATACCATGCTCATGGATAGGAAGAATCAACATTGTTAAGATGTCCATCCTACCAGAGGCAATCTGCAGATTCAATGCAGTGCCCATTAAGTTACCAACATCACACTTCTCAGACCTGGAAATGACAATACAGAAATTCATACGGAAACATAACCGACCATGAATAGTCAAAACAGTCCTTAGCAAGAGAAACAAAGCAGGAGGTATCATGCTTCCAGACTTCAAACTCCACTATGAAGGTTACAACAATCAGAACAGCCTGGTATTGGTATAAAAACAGGCACATAGACCATTGGAACAGGATAGAGATTCCAGAAGCAAAGCCTCAATTCCTCAACGAACTCATCTTGGACAAAGCCTCCAACAACAACTACTGGGAAGAGGAAAACCTATTTAGTATACGGTACTGGGAAAACTGACCGACCACATGCAGAAAATTGAAACAGGACCCCTACCTATTACCATACACAAAAATTAACTCTAAATGGACCAAAGACCTAAACATAAAACTTCAGACTACAAGAATTTTAGAAAACACAAGAGAAACCCTTATGGAAATTGGAACTGGGAACCAATACGCATTCAAAACCCTAAAGGCCAATACCTTAAGAAATAAGATACAAAAGTGGGACCTCATCAAATTAACGAGTTTCTGCAAAGCAAAAGAACCCATCAAGAGAGCAGGAAGACAGTCCACAGAATGGGAAAAATATTTACCAACTGTATGTCTGACAAGGGCCTAACATCTAGGATACACAAGGAACTCAAACATGCTGAAAGGAAAAAAAAACCAAACAGCCCCTTTAAAAAACTGGCAAAAAAAAAAAAAAAAAAAAAAAGATTAGACACTTCTCAAAAGATATATATGGGCAGTCAATAGACACATGAAAAAGTACTCAACCTCACTCTTCATCAGAGAAATACAAATCAAAACCACATTGAGATACCACCTAACCCCTGTAAGAATGGCCATCATTAATAAAACAAACAACAGCAGATGCTGACCAGGATGTGGAGAAAACAGAATGCTTCTACACTGCTGGTGGGAATGCAAACCTGTACAACTTCTCTGGAAAACACTCTGGAGATTTCTGAAAGAACTAGAAATTGACCTTCCACATGATCCCTGCAATTACCCAGTTGAGAATGTACCTGGAGGAACTCAAATTATTCTACAAAGAAGATACCTACACACGTATGTTTGTTGCAGCTCT
>NW_007260557.1:3049-29733 GCF_000164805.1 Carlito syrichta | reverse complement strand
CCTCCCAAAAGCGCGGGAATACAGGCTGAGCCACCGAGCTCAGCTGTCTCCTCCTTTTCTCATCCCCCTGGTTGTCTGCACCTTTCCTCATCAGCCTTGTCTCCTCTACATCAGTGAGGGTGTCTCATATCCATCCCCTCCTCTTCATTTTCTGGTTACTTCCCTGCTTCAGACCCATGAACTTCTCCTATGATTTAGTAAAGCAGCCTCCTAACTAGAACCCTCTGTTCAGATTCTCCCCCTGGTGTAGCACCCAAGGAGTGCCTTTGACGCAAAGGGCTGATGCCTTTACAGACCTGTGAAACGATACATAGGGAGGCAATGGAATGAACAGAGCACAGGAGCTGAACTTCGTCAGACCTAGGTTCCAATGCTGACCTTATCATCTATATGCAGAAAGGCAGGAAGTCTGGCAGGCCTAAATTTTCTTTCAAGTCCTGCTGTGTACTAGCCAAGTGACCAAAGATAAAGTACTGAGTCTCTCTGAGTCTCAATTTCCCCATCTGGAAAGTAGACACCACTTCTTTTTCGTATGTGGCCACTAAAGTCAGCCTGGGCAGCTGAGTATGGTCAGCAAGTGACTGGATAAGGATTTCCTTAGAAGCCTGGAACCAGTATGTGTCCCACCCTTAGCCAATGGGTGACCTGATTGTGTTGGGGCATCACTTCTGTGCTCCAGGAGACAGTTTGTAAGTTGGCTTCTTGGATGTACTCAAGGCCAGCCAGAGAGAAAAGATTGGGGCCTTCTCAGGTCTTCCCTGGGCATGCACACATACAACCCTGCACAGGCACGTGCCTTTCTACGTTCCCAAGAATATGTCATTGTTTTTAAAGTCCCCTGCTGGATATTTTATTACCCAATTTTTCCTTTTGAGCTTTTGGGTTAGCCTGTCGTTAGCCTCAATTGTTAATGCTGTCTCAGGCAGATGCAAAGTTAAACAGTTGCACACTGCTTTTCCCCCTCAGATTCCCTGGAAATGGGGTTGTTCACACAGAGCAAGCTCCTTCTGGGCTAATAAAGACAAACCCTGAGAAGGAGCTTTGCAGTGATCTGAAAGATTGGTCTACTATTAACCGTTCTGTGAGGATGGGGATTTTGGAGAGCTCTAAACCCTTGGCGCCCTGCTCCAGTGACTACTAGGCTGCTGTTTCCCATGCGTAACGTAGGTGTGGAGCTGGTGTTTTTCTTTTCCTTTTTTTTAGAGTTGGGGTCTCACTGTCACTCAGACTGGAGTGCAATGGCACATTCATGGCCACCACAGCCTCAGCTCTGCTGGGCTCCAGTGACCTTTCTGCCTCAGCCTTCCAAGTAGCCTTAACTACAGGCGTGCGCTACCATGCCTGGCTAATTTTTTTAAAAATTGTAGACACGAGTTTTCACTAAGTTGCCCGGGTGGATCTCAAACCCACGGGCTCAAGCAATCCACTCCTCTTGGCCTCCCAAAGTGCTGGAATTGCAGGCCAACCCACTGAGCCCAGCTGAACTGGTGGTTTTCGAGACTGCTGTGGGAATGGAGTGAGGGGTATCATATTTTGGGTAGGTTACAATGCCACAGAATTTGCAGTTCTTTCTGCGATTCAGATATTTGTCTTAAATGAAAGCTCTTTGGATTGTGGTAAGGTTTTAATTAATTTCTGGAGTTTTAAAAAAGTTTATTTTGACAGGTTTTGCCAGAGTTTTCAAGGTTTGTGAGAGTCTTTCATCAATTGTCACAGAAGTGCCCCTCTGTGATGACTTGTAAAAGGCTTTGTAAGTTACCTGGCTTTTCCTGGTTACTCTGTAGGAACACTTTCCTCTTTTAGCTTACCATAACACCCAGAGACAGAAGTAGAGAGTCAATTTTGTGCTTGCTTTAGCCCCGGATAAAGATCATACACCAGCTTCATCATTTGGTGTAAGAAAAGCATTAGTATACGACAAATAAAAGACAAGTAAAGACTTTTTCTAATCTTGTTGAAATGCTGAGGTAAACAGGTATTTATTTGAAAGTATACTTTAGTGCTAGAATGTTCTGTATTGTTAAGTGGATATGAAAAGAACCCATTAATTATTTCCTTAGAATTGGATGTTTTAATTAATTATAGAAATATTTTTGTACATTGAGATGTGTCTTGCCTGAACTAAAAATCAAACTCAAGTGGTAAGAGCTCTCCTAGATTTAGTGGTATTCACTTAGTAACTAGATTGCTAAAGGTTGCCCACTCCATGAATTTGAGAGGCACATCTGGCCCCCAGCCTAAATTTTAAACCAGACGATGTTTGACTTTGGTACTTACTCGCTACAATCTTTCTTCCCTTCTGAGTTCTATAACCAAAATTTTGCATTTTTCTTAGACCTTATTTGTCCTTTTAGTTGGAAGCTAAACCACGATATTGGTGGACGTTTAGGGTTTCACTAATAATTAAAACTGTCTCTACATTCAGGGTCATGCTTTGAAGAGTGGTCCTTTAGGGAAAAGTGCATTTGGTAGAATGACAGCAAGCGGTAGAGTTGTTTGACGGGTAACCTAGGCCACGATTGTTGTCTCCAAAGTGGGCTGTCCATCAGGCCGCATCTTGTCTCTAACTCCTTTTAAGCCTTAACTCTTCTTCCTCATGGGAACAATTTTCCAAGGCCATCTTAGACACATTGTTATGGGAGCCTCACTTCCTCCTGGGGTATTTAGAAACATCTGATGATCCCTGAAGATAGAAGCCTTGACATAGTTCTTCTGGAAATGCTTTCAACTCTTGAATATTATTTCAGTGGAAATATTTGGTATGATGAAATAGACATGTGTTATTCATCAGGCATCAAAAAATTGGCAAATTGTTGATGAAGCTGTCATAGTAAAATGATTTAGGAACATAAATGTGTCATGCAGGTGATACAAAAATGCTTGAGTATTTTAGCTCATTATAACAGACACTTTCATTTTTTGGAAAACAGTAACAGAAGATGTAACAGAAGAGAAAAGCACCAAACAACCACCTAGCAACTTCTATTTTATGTTATGTTGTTCCCCTCTTTCCTAAGTTCCCCAAGACAATGGTGTATGCCTCTACAGGTAAATAGCATTACATGTCTTACAATGGAGAAGAATGTGTCCTCTGCTACCACTTAGGTATATTTTTCGGGCAACGTATTGGGAGTAGATAGGTATATTTGCCCAAATCCATTAGGCAATTACTACTACTTTGACAGCTTTGTTGAGCACTCCATTTCCTTCAGAAGTGCAGAGCTGTCGTTTCTCCTTAGTTACATTGAAATTGTGATAACTTTTACCGTTGAGCATTTTATTGCTATGAACTGGTACAAGGAGGAATAGAAGTGAAAGAAGCCACTTACTCATCAGGAAAACACGTCTGCTGGATTAGATATTTCACAAGACACAATTTTTTAAAAAGCCCTTATGCTTCCACAAGAGTTAGTTTTTTCTCAGAAAATTCTCAGGTCAATGAAATTTTTTTTTTTCATTAATCAGTATTTTTTATTATGGTTTTGTGGGGTACAGTTAAGGGTTAGGTGTACAATGACGTTTCATTCAGGCACCCTGTAGATAAGAAGTGTTTTCCCATCCCCCGACAGATATTTGCTACTGTTAATCCCATCCCCCTCCCCCCCATAGTTTCGCAGTACCATCCGTCATTTTCTCATAGTATTGCATTGGATGTTCAAGGTCCATTATATGAGTGAGAACATGTGATACTCGGATTTTTGTTTTTGTGAGAGGTCACTCAGTATTATAGACTCTAGTTCCATCCAGGTTGCAGCGAAATTCATGATTTTGTTCTTTTTTATGACTGCGTAGTATTCCGGAAAAAGACATGAACAGACACTTCACAAAAGAAGACATTCGAGCAGCCAACAAACACATGAAGAAATGCTCAACCTCACTAATCATCAGGGAGGTCAATGAAATTTAAGGAAAGAAAACACATCAGCAGACATCATCAACACGTGAGACAAATTTTTTTTCTCCAGAAATGTTCACCTTTTCCTTTTTTTTTTTTGAGTTAGAGTCTCACTCTGTCGCCCAGACTGGAGTGCAGTGGCCGCTCCCGGCCACCGCAGCCTCAACCTGCTGGGCTCTGGCGATCCTTCCGCCTCAGCCTTCCGAGTAGCCGGAATTACAGGCATGCGCTACCACACCCAGCTGATTTTTTTTTAATTTATTGTAGAGATGAGGTCTCACCGCCCAGGCGGATCTCAAACCCGCGGGCTCAGGCAATCCACTCACCTCAGCCTCCCAAAGGCACGGGATTACAGGCTGAGCCACCGAGCCTGGCATCTTTTCCTTTTTAGTTTCAACTTTCCCATACACTCCATGATGTCCTGACCGTTACTCCAGTTTGTTTTATTAAATTCAGCAAATATTGATTGAATAGTAATATGTACAACATTCAAGTCTCACCTCATTATTTTGCTGCAGATTGAAGTCTTTGTAAGTAACAGGAAGTAAGAATCTGTCTTTCTCAGAAGAGGGTGTATGAAGCAAGATATGGTTTCTTCTTTATACTTTGGTCAGGAATGATCAATAACTAATGGGATGCATCAAAGGAAAAAAAAACCTGGAAGAAAAGAGCAAGAAAACTGAAGAAAAGCAGCAGAAACAGATTTGACACTTTTTCATTAACGAAGACTGTGTACTGCATCACTTGATAGAGATTTTTAAACACTGAGATATGACCTCTCCTTCTTATAAAAAAATTGCTTTAATTTTATTCAAGTAACGCAAGCATTTGAATCACCAGGGTATTTCTGCATGAGAGTGCAGGGATGCGAACCTAGCTGACAAGTGTTACAAGTGTGGTCATTCCCCCACCAAAAAACCAGGCAAACAAAGTAATTGCCTCCAGTACACCTACCTCATAGTAGTGCTTGTTGAATCCAACTCTATGATGGAAACACTAAAGCCTGCAGAACAACAAAAACAAAAACCTTCCTACTAGAAATCATGAACAGCACTCTGAAGCACTGATAAAAAAGAAATGGTGTTTGAATATCACAATCCAACACTGGTTCAGCCACTTTCTTGCAAAGAAAACTGTGAATAAAGTCCGGGTTACCAAGGATGGGGTAGCAGGAGTGGTTACCCTCCCTTTCGCTGCACCAGTGCAGACAACAGAGAGCTCTGCAGACAATTGTGTGAATTCAACGTTTTCTTCTGAGGTAAGTGTAGGTTCCCATATAGCTGTAAGAAGAGGCAATGGATAAAACTTTTTAGAATTGATGAAAAACTTGAACCATCAGAATGAGGAATTCCAGTGAAATTCAGGAGTAAAAAAGATTGTCACACCTAAATACATTGTACTGGAAGGGAAACTAAAATGAGAGAGACAAAGAAAAGTCCATTAGGTCAGTGAGAAACAGATTTTTTTAAAAACACCATCAAGTGTCAACTATTAGACAACTGAATTATCAGCAACAGTTGTAGAATAAGGAGACAGTGAAATGACCTCTTCAGTACACCGAGGGAATATAACTGCTAACCTAAGATTAAGCAGAGGGTGCCAAAAAATGTACACACATTTTAAGAAAGGGAAAAAACTATTAAATTATAATATCCAATATGTACTGATAACAAAAGGTGAATACAAGTCACGTTTGGATTCGGCAATTACAAGTGGTGCTCAAAGTGGTTACCATCAGCGTCCAGTCCCTTCTGGTTACAGCAAACTACCGCAAGGACTTCTTGCTGTGTGAGGCCTCCTGGATTGCCCCTTGTGCACATCACACACAGTACTACGAGTCTCGAGCTTACTATGAATGCAAGCAGTTGTTAGGCGTGTTGGAGACTCTGTTACATTCTCATGTCTCCATTGTTGTCGTACTTCCACAACATTCTCAAATTTCAAATACCACTTCAAAAGTGGTCTTAGCCGTGCTCGGTGGCTCAGCCTGTAATCCTGCACCTTTGAGAGGCTGAAGTGAGTGTATTGCCTGAGCCCGCGGGTTCGAGACCCGCCTGGGCAGCGAGAGCTCATCTCTACAATAAAAAAAAAAATCAGCTGGGTGTGGTAGCGCATGCCTGTAATTCCGGCTACTTGGAAGGCTGAGGCGGAAGGATCGCCAGAGCCCAGCAGGTCGAGGCTGTGGTGGCCAGGAGCGGCCACTGCACTCCAGTCTAGGCGACTGAGTGAGACTCCAACTCAAAAAAAAAAAAAAGTGATCATGCACTCCTCGAATGACAACTGTACCTCTGACATTTACTTTGTTGGTCCTCTCTGTCACATGATGATGCTAGCATTCAATTGATTAATGCCATCTTTTGAGCAACCATCAATTTACATATTGCTACTGTAACTCTACTCAGCAATGAAAAGTAATACATAGATAACGTCTCTTAAGGTATGTATACAGGTTTTTGGCACCCCGGGTGTATATGAAAATTCTTTAAAAATAGTTTGCTGAGCACAGTGGCTCAACCTATAATCCAGCACTTTCAGGGGCCAAGACAAGAAGGCTGCCTGAGCCTGAGGGTTCTAGGCCAGCCTAGGTAACTTGGTGAGACCTCTTCTCCACAATAACTCACAAAAATACTAACTGGACATGTGTCTGTAGTTCCAGCTTCTTGGAAGGTTGAGGTGGAAGGATCACCTAAGCCCAGAAGGTCAAGCATGCAGTGGTTGTGATCATGCTGCTGCACTCCAGCCTCAGTGACAAGAGTGAGACTCAAACTCAAAAAAAAAGGAAAAAAAAACCCACAGGTGCTAGAGTGGCTGCAGAGAGGGAAAAAAAGAAAGAAAGAAAGCTTCTGCACTGTCAGTGGGAATACAAGCTAATTCAACCTCTATGGAATGTAGTGTGGAGTAAAAATTGAGCTCCAATATGATCCAGCAATCCCTCCTCTGGAAATATAACTGGAAGAACATAAATCTCTCAACCAAAAAGACACCTTACCTGTATGCTTATTGCCACACTATTCACAATAGCAAAAACATGAAACCAATCCAGATGCACATTGAAATTGACCTGGATAAATAAACTGTGGTCATATACATGATGGAATACTATGCAGTCATAAAGAAGAACAAAGTTATGGCCTTTGCAGCACCTTAGATGCAGTTGGAGACCGTTATACTAGGTGAACTTTCATAGAAACAAAGAACTGAATACCACATGTCCTCACTCATAAGTAGGTTCTGATACCTGTGACACTAGCAGAAGAGTGGGACTGGCAGACACTGAGCACTACTAAAGAAGGGAGAGGGGCTGTAGGGAGGGGCACTTGTAGCAACACAAAGGTTATCTAGTCCGCTACCAAGGGGAAAGAGGGCCAGCTTGAAGCCCAAACTTCACCTGCAAGCAGCCTACTTATGTCGCAAATCCTCACTTGTATTCTACAACACTAAAGTAAAAATGAAAAAAAAAAAAAAATCCAGGGGTGGAATAAATATACTTACAGACAAAACTGAGGATGTTTGCTAACAATAAAACTTGAGGAAGGTAATAAAAGAAAAATAAAACTTATAGTAAAAGGCTTTTTCAAAAAACAGGAAAATGTCCCTAGAAGGAAAGTATAAGATGCAAGAAAAGTGGTGAACATAGAAAATGGTATACAAATGACAATTTTAAATAAATATTAACATTATAAATACATCCATGGGTTTTAAAGAGAAAAGGACATATTATTAGAGAGAGCCAGGAATTGTATCCAGATTTATCTGATTAAAGCTGTACTATAACACCACATTGGAATGGAACAAACAGAAAAACATAAAATGAAGATGACCAGAGAGAGAATATGCAGGGAGAAAAAGACTCAACGAACATCCTGAGAAGTTCATAAATGATTTTTAAAAAGTGTTGAACAGGATTGACATTTTTAACTGAAGAATCAGATTTGTTATCTTTCTCTCTCTCTCTAACTCTAGCCTACCTGGTATTGATTGAGCTCCAGTGCCCTTCACCACATTAAAAAAGGTGTTGCCTAATAGAAAGAGATAAACAGGATCTCAGTGATCAAGATGCTGGAATTATTTCACTTTATATGAGAATGATGAAGCTTAGCTTAGATGTGTAGGAAATTCTTGGTTGGAATTGTTTATCTTTGAGAACTTTGAAGATTGGAGTCCGGTCTCTTCTACTTTGTAGTGTATCTGTAGATAAGTCTGCTGTTATTCTAATTGGTCTTCCCTGGTAGGTAGTCTGACCTTTCTCTCTTGCCACCTTTAGGATTTTTTCTTTTATACCTACTTTGAGTAAGCAAATTATTATGTGTCTGAGAGTTGGCAGTAGCAGAAACTGCCAGGGGAGGGAGAGGGGGCAGATAACATCAAAAGAGTGCCTCATCCTAATCCAGGTGAAGTGAGGTCCAATGGGAAGCCCAAAACTTCGTCTGTACCTAAACCACATATGTATTCAATCCTGACTTGTAACCCACAAATTTAAAATGAAACAAAAACAAAACCGGAATCTTGTCTTCAAGAATATAAGCTCCATTTTCTAAAATATTCCAAACCAGCATATCTCCATCTTCTTTTTGGACAGCCACATTGGTCCCAAAAGTGTAAGAAGCATAAATGATAGGAATTCTTGTCAAGTGGTTGATTGTTGCACCAGGCAGAGTAGAAATAGGCAGAATCTCAATCAACAGAGGTTAAAAAAAAGTATAATTATATTTCTTGATTTGCTTTTCTTCCTTTCAAGCCTTTCTTCCTTTCCATTTCAACCCTGCCTTCATTCTCATTTTTCTTCTGGCCTCAATTTTTTAAACCCTTTAAGGCACAAGCCCCATTTATGAAGCCACTAAATTAGATTATTGATGCCAAGTCAAAGGACTCTGAGTTTATCAGTATGAAAGTCCTTTGGCCCCTCAAGATTACAAACTCTGAATCCTCTACCCTTCAGGGCTCAATACAGAGCTCACCTTTTATTTTATTTTATTTTTTAATTAAGCTGATCAAAGAAAGGAGGTCAATTTGTGTGGAAAGTGCTATCATGTTTACCTAAGCAAACTCTGTTAGTTCCATTGCTGTATTAAAATTATTCAAGTGAAGGAAGCTCAAGTGTAATATAGTGCACATGGCTATTAGAATACGGAGGGGTAAAGATAAGACTCAAATGGGTTTTTAGAACCATATTCCACTTTTGCTTTGTATGTCACCCTACTGCAGTAATGTCTACCTTTGTATCCCTAAGGGCCAGGTTGGGTTCTTGAAGACAAGGCAAGAATACGTTCCATAGAGAATGACAAAGAAAGGGAGGACTCCTTGTCCACAATAAATACATCCAATTTTGTTTTCCTGGCAATAAACTTAAGAGACACCGCTATACATTCCTCTTTAGAGAAGAGTGAGAAAAGTGAGGGGTAGCACAGCCCTCATGAGATCTAGGGAGTGGGTGGCCTGGAGTAGGCATTCTGCAGCCACCTCAGTTGTGAAGGTCATGCCATTTGTATCTGGCGTCAGCTCTGCAGTAGGCTGTATTACAGTGAGCATGAACTATGGAGTTGGACAGATTTATGTTCATTTCCTGCTTCTGCCATTGACTCATACTAGACATCCTGATCTGAATTGGTGAAAAAAACAGGTTTCTAGGGGTATTCTAGATTTGGTGACATTAGAAACCATTTACTCATTCAACAAATATTTTATTGAATTTTATTGAATGCCTACTTTAAGTTCCAGGTCCTATTCTAGGTAGAGGTTGTATTAAAAATGGAATATGAAATCCCTGACTTCATCAAATTTACTGTGACTTTGCAGGCTGGCCTTTTCTTCAGCCACCAGTTGACCCTAAAGGGCTAGCTGGCACATTGCCTCTCCCACAGCCATAGGCAATCATGCACAGTGCGCTAATTAATGTCTCCACGATGACTGCATGTTTCAGGAGGGGGCATGAAAAATCAGTGCTCCAAATGCAACTTTTGTCCTGAAACTAATGGATAAGCTGACCTAGGCATACGTTTAGAATGAATTGTTGTATTTAGATTTAATCAAGCCCTCCTCTCTCCCTTTTCTGAAACTGTTAATGCTTGCTTTCTACTACAGTCACTGCATCTTAACATGAAAAGACTTAGATTTTCTCCTCTGACTTTTAAGTATCCCCTGACAGCTTTGTGAAATGGCATGGGTAACACAAATCAGAAATGCCAGCTGGGTTTGGGATGCATCCCATGTGCTTCTGAAACAGATTTTGGGAGCTATGTGTTGAACAAATGTTAACATTAATTCGTGTTTCCTTAACAGACACAAAAAGATGAGCAGAAAAAAGAAAGAGGTCCTTCGTGAATATCATGGCGTGATAGGAAGACTTCCAAGATGGGCAATTCCATGGAGACAATCAACTAGCAGAAAAGGGAGAGGCCAATGAATATTTCTTAAGAATGACATCCCAGGTGACCTAAGCTAAGCTGTATGTCGACATTTTCTCAATGAAGTCTCATGTATGTCACTGCTTTTCAAAGTATTTGAGGGAAGAACCAATTTTTTAAAAGAAAATTTCCAATCTGAAAGTGTCTAAGGATTAGCTCTCAATTTCTGTGCCTTTTTTCATCACAGACCTGTCACACACAAGCAACACTGCTCCAAGTACGACATTTGGAGAAGCCCTGCTTTATAGAAATAATGATCACCTTTTAAGGGGCAGATAGCAAGCCAAACATAAATAGCATAATTTAATCTTCACAACACTCCTATGTGGCCAATCTTTCCTATTTTTACAGATGAAAGAGTGAGGTTTAGAGAGTTTAGGTAATTTGTCAGGAGTCATAAAATTAGTCAGTGATGGAACATTTCCTCCTGACTCAAACCTGTCCACCCTCATCTTTTAAGGAATGCCAAGAAAGTAGCAAGATTGGACAGATTAAAATGCTCAGGGTTACTGTCAGGAGAATGACATCAAGCAGAATCAGATCTGTTAGCCCAGGTTCAAAAATTAGTGCTGGAAGCAAAAACCCAGGAGAACCTGGTTGGGCATGATTCAGGTACTAGGTCATTGGAGATTAGAATGGTTGAAACTGAGTAGGCTGCTGGACCATTCAGTGTGCCTTATGAGTCACTACTCTAACAGAAAAAAAATGCTTTTGTGAACTGTCCTTTCTTCCTAAGGCAACCAAACATTGTCTCATTAACACCTGTCACCTGATTCTCCCACCACCTTCCAATGTACTGTCTGGGGCTCACTCTACCTATGTGGTCCTGATCCTTGTAAGGCTACAGGGCCATCCATTTAAGATTATAGAGTCATCAATATCCCGATCCACAGAGCTTTATTGTACATAGCAAAGGGAGGGACACATCCTTGGCAAGGTTTGAGGCTCAATTAGAGGTCTTCCTCCTCAGCATGACTAAATGGCATACCGTTCAGGGTCATCAAATTAAGGATTTGGCTCTACTTTATCAGAACATCCTCTTAGCAGGGAAGTGCGCCCTCTGAGGTCAATAGAACTAGGAATGGATCACCCCCTAAGGCTGATGATGCCAATCTATTTGCAGAGAGAAAAGAGGCCCTGAGCCAGGGAATTAGCTCCTAAGGAGACCCACTGGAAACAGTGGGCTGGATCTTAGGGCTGGATCAGTCCCCTAGGAGCAGGGGACATGAATATTAATAGTGAAAACTCATATTGGAAATCAAAATAGGGGATAAACACAGAGCAGAAAATGATGGAGGAGAAACTGACAATGCATTGTGAAAGCAGGGATGCAAGACAAGAGGGAGGAACCAAGAAAAAAGTCTCTGAGCAGGAGTGGGGGAGTAGATCTAATGTTGCAGATGAGCCCAAAACTTGTCCAAGCCCCAGCGAGTGGCACAAGGTTTAAAAAATAATGCATTTAAATTGTAGACAATACAAAAACACTGACAAGCTCACATTACATATACCACAGGAAATCAGTCATCCGTATTCATACTACCCAGATGATCATTGCAGCATGTTTTCTAAGCATTATTTGACTTTGAGAGTGAGCAAAGCCCAACCAAGCTGATCCCCTGACTGTGTTCTGAGTAGTTTGTGTGCTGAAGGGAGGGGGAGGGATATTGACACAGGATTCTGAAAATGGGGACAGTTGATTTGCTTCTGAAAATTAGGGGTAATGTTGCAGATGGCTAAGGCATTATGGATTTGTGACCCAGAGACAACTTGGAGAGCACCCAGTAGGTAGTTTTCAAATTGTGTCTTTCAGAGCTGTATAGGTCCAGCACAGATCCCTCAGGGGCTGTCTGGGGCAGAACTGAATGGACAGCCAAGTGGTCAGGGCTATAGGTCTCCCAACCTGGCTTCAATCCAGCAGCTCTGCTTTATCTGGTTTATGTTGTCCCTTCTGGATAGGATTTTATTTGAAGAAAGTGTCCCACTGCTTTCAAAAGAGGACAATTTAAAACAAGAAAGCTTACTCTAATTTCAAATAATCATGTTGCAGATAAAGGAACTGAAGCCCCAAGAGATGAAAAGACATTCAGAAGACACCAAGGCCACGTGTTTCAGCTGTAAGGTACATACGTGATTCCCAATCTATCCTCTGGCATCCCCCTCAAATTAGCTGTAGCCTTTCACATTGTTGTTTAGAAAAGGCCTCCTCTCACTCAGGAAACATCGACATTTGGCTTAGGATTATACAGCAATAGGATAATCAACCATACCGATAATCAACCATACCTGTTCCTTAGGTAAAGTAGCTCTTGGGTGCAGCACTTTCAGTGCAAAAACCAAAAAAGTCTCAGACAAACCAGAATGTTGGTCACCCTGTCCAGGAGCCTCCAATTTCCAGATCTTTCCTTCCTAACAGCTCTGTATTTGTTGCTGGAATCCCAGATAAGTTTTTCTCTCACTTTGAATTTCTTACTCATAGAGTCCTTCAAACTTTGGAGCCCAACATTCGAATTTGTCTTCCAAACTTCTGTTTCCTGACCTTAGTTTCTGGTTTATAGCTGTGTAGACACATTCTATCTGCTTATGTTTCTTTTCCTAGACAACATCCTCTATATCTTTTCCCTCTGGGATCTGATGGTGTGTATTCTTTGAAGATGTCTCTGGGTGTCACTTGCCATTCATGTAAACTGCTGGCTCCTTACTAATCAATCTTGTCCAAATTCTGGTACATTCGGGAAACTCCTAGACCCAAATACTACTCCGAGACCCATCCGGTTGGGCTAATTGCTAATATTAGAACAACAACATTAGGCATTCTTGACTTAGTGATCTTTTTAATATCGCATAGAAAATCCAGGGCAATAACCGGTGGCAAGCATTGACTAGGTTGAAGTAGAACCTTTCCTCAAAGCAATGCAAATTATATAAGTGATGCTTTCATTTGATTCAAAGACTCTTTTGTATTTGCATCATTAGTTGAGTATAGCAGTGATATTTATAACACATGACTCCCCTTTCAATATTGGTAAAACTATTGCAAGACAGACCAAGGCACAAGAGGTTTTTCTTATCACCCCCACATCCTTTAAATGCAGTAAGACTTTACTGAGCTCTGACACATAAAAAGGCAATTGTGCCAGGCATCTCCCATTAAAAATTTATTGTCATATAGAAATCAATGGTTTTAAAGACAACAAAGACCCAGTAAATTCCTCCAAGAGACAGTTTAGTTGTAAGAGCTGAATGTTGTCATCAGAAAATATGAGTTAACACATCTCATACAGTTCTAAATATGTTACATGTAGTACCTCGCTTACTCTTTATCACGGGCCTATGAAATACAATAGTGTTTTATACCCGTTTTGCAAATAAGAAAATCGGAGATAATCACATTAAGAGACTGGCCCAAGTCACAAAGGTAGCAAGTGCTGCAACGAATATCTGGAAGAATTCAGGCCATCTTGCTCCGGAATCTGCACCTCAACTTCTGCATTGTTCTGGCATTGTGACGGCCGCGAGATTCAATCACATGGCACTTACCTATCACTTACCGTAGTAACAAAGGGTGAGTGAAAAGGGAGAGGTTTTTATTTTGTGCCCTGTTCTGTACATGCACCACAAATTTAGTAAACGGGAGTCTTTTTGACTTGTCATGGAATGGTAAAAGGATCTTTAAACTATATTTCGATATCTCCTCCATGCTCCGCATTACATTGCCCTTCAATTCAGTGAATGTTTACTGCATGCTCAAACACTGAACGTTTACTTTAGTAATTCCAAATCAAGAATGGTTATGGTTGCTGAATGCATAGCATAATTTGGACTTTAAGTGCATGTATTTAGCTGCTTTAAGACTGAGTTTATGCCATGGAAGAGAAATAATAACAATCTCTACTTTACAGTATCCGTGTGATAATTAAATGAGCTATGGAGAGTAAAATTCTTAGCTTTATGCCTGACACAAAAGAAGTTTGATGACAATGACAACGATGATGATGAGGCTGATGGTGATGATGATTTTCAAAAAGACCCTCTCTGCTGCTGACACGTTCAGGTTAGGATGTTCCATTTTTTTTTTTTTTTATTTGGAGTCTCACTCTGTCGCCCAGACTGGAGTGCAGTGGCCGCTCCTGGTCACTGCAGCCTCGACATGCTGGGTTCCGGCGATCCTGCCGCCTCAGCCTTCCAAGTAGCTGGAACTGCAGGCGTGCGCTTCCATGCCCGGCTAATTTTTGATTTATTGTAGAGATGAGGTCTCGCCAAGTTGCCCAGGCAGGTCTCGAACCCGTGGGCTCAGGCAATCCACTCACCTCGGCCTCCCAAAGCCCTGGGATTACAGGCTGAGCCACCGAGCCTGGCCCAGGACCTTCAATTTTAGGGCACCTAACTGAGATGTCCTATATGTTAGACATATAAACACAATATTTGCAATTAGAATCACTCATATACCACTGAACTGAAGAAATAGTGTGATAATAACGTGTTCTATAAATGGAATATCCTACGTAATTCACTACACATACTATACATACATCTATTTCAACACCTAGTCTATTTTAACCAGGAATGATGTGGTTCAGCCAATATTTCCTTGGTGATTCTTACCTCTATTAATTTATACTTATGTTCACTGAACATGCTTGCTTTTTGTGATTGATGATGACACATCAAGGAAAGTATTTTCAGATTCTGGAATTTCATTCACTATCATAGAAAATTTACTCTCAGATTTAAAAATGCCTACTGGAAATCAAAGCACATATTTATAAATCAGCAATGCATAATTAAACCCACTGAGTAGTCCTACTTGCTTTTGTGTGTATACAAAAATATTGTAATTGCAATCAATTCTATGAAATAGAAACATTTGCAGAGTAATAGTGAAAAAAACTGAGATATAAAACGAAGTATTCATGCCTCACGTAGTTTTAGCGGTGTTCTTCATTAACCAGAATCCTTGACACTCTAAAGCTTGTGTGTGATAACTGATGTAAACCTCATAATTATCTAGGAAAATGTGCCGACCATGCGCGCAGAAGGACTAAAGGGCATACGGAAGGAGCGCGGCACGCACAGTCTGAGAGGGTTCTGCGGCTGCGCAGTAGCGCTCGTGCGTGGGCGACTCTGGGCGCAACGCGCCTTGCCCTTCTTCTACCTTCGGTTTCAAGGGCACTTTTCTTATTTGCATCTACTTCATATCTCCTTCCTATACATGAACTGGTAGCTCCCAGTGTAATTCCGCTCTTCCCAGCATGCCCACCACACATGGCACGTCATTAAAAATCTGATGTCAGAGAGTCGTATTCAGACTTTCTCATGTTTTCCAGGCTGCACACCCACATTCAAGGCCGGCTGTGAGAACACCTCTCAAAACAAGCCACTTTAACAATGGGTGCCTGGCTGGGCTCAGTGGCTCACACACCTGTAATCCAAAGACTTGGGGAAGCCGAGGTGGGAGGATCATCAAGCCCAGGTGTTCGAGAGTAGGCTGGGCAGCATAGGGAGACCCTCCACCTCCACAAAAATGAAATTTAAAAAGTTAACCAGGCAGGGAGGTGCGGGACTATAGTCCTAGTTACTCAGGAGGCTGAGGTGGAAGAGTCGCTTGAGTCCAGGATTTCAAGGCTATAGTGAGCTATGCTCCCATCACTGCATGGGTTACAAAGCAAGATCCTGTCTCTAAAATAAAAATAAAAGCAGGAAAGGCGTATGTTGTTGGGAGGAAACAGAGTTGTTTTGCTGTCGTAGGAGAGTGTAAACTTGTGTAGGAGGATGCATAGAGAAACTGAGGACTGGGATGGATGCCCAGTGCTGGTTCTTGCTGGCTTGCTTCCCACTCCAACCTCACTCATTTTGCCTTCTCTGTGAAAATAGATGTGAGCCCTTTCAGTAGTTTTCGCCTGTCCAGTGGCACAATTAAGATTTTGCAGCAAGAGGTGCTGGAGAGAGACTGCAGGAGGAAAGGGTTTTGCCTCCTGGATCCCGTGAGCTTTCTGGGCAGAGTGTTGCAAAGTGCAGCTTTCCCCTGCACCCTAGAGCGGCGGCCCCCAAACTTTCGTGCATCAGTGACCAGCTTCATGGAAGACAACTTTTCCACAGCGGGGGCAAGGGGTATCATCAGGCATTAGATTCTCATAAGGAGCATGCAACCTATATCCCTCGTGCACCGTTCACAACAGGATTCGCGCTCCTATGAGAATCTAATGCTGCTGTTGATCTGACAGAAGACAGCTGATCTTCCCTGCCGCTCACCCCCTGCTGTGCTGTCCAGTTCCCAACAGGTCCTGGACCCGTACCAGTCCAACCCTGGGTTTGGGGATCCCTGCCCTAGAGGACAGACTTTTGGCAAATTCTAGAGGGCACGTTTCCAGTAATTTGCTGAGGTCATATATCCAGTAAGTTCTAGAGGATGAGTTTTCAGCAAGTTTCGAAGAATGGATTTACAGAAAGGTCCTCCAGAGCAGCACCACACTGACTTGTCTGCCATTCACTGAGTCTTGGACACTATGTCAGCCTTCAAGGTGGTGCCAGTTCTTAACAGATGTAAATCATTTAATCTTTAGGATGTTCTTTATTTCTTACTGGATAATCCCTTATAACTCCAGTCTTCTGTTATACTTTATACATCTTCATATGAAACTTTCCTTTATCAAATTACTGTGTGGTTTGTCTCTCATATTGGCCCCAGACTGATGCACGTGTTGGGATTTCCTTCTAGCATGAGTTCTTAATAGGCACACAAGGCTTGTTGATAAAATGTAATGGAGTATCCCATAGACACTCACGATCCCCTTCAGTTTCATTTCTGGTCAGTCCTCCCCCTTCATGTGGTGGATCCCTGAGGATGGAGGAGGAGGGAGGAGGAATGGAGGAGAAAAGAAGCTTTCCTGACTATCTCTGTCCTAAGGCTAGTTTTCTATTTCCTAGTGTCTTTGAACTACAATAGCCCTAATCAGTAAAAATAATAGAGACTGAAAGGAAAGGACGTTTCCCAGCAATGGAAGAAGTGGAAGGAGATGCTGGAAATGCTATTATCTACCTTTCCCAGGTGCAAGTTGGATCCCTGAGGATGTGTACAGCAGGGGTCCCCAAGTCGCAGGCTGCAGAACAATACCAGTCCATGGTCTGTTAGGATCTAGGCCACACACAACAGGAGGTGGGGTGAGCAGCAGTGATGGCGTCCTGAAGTTCTGCAGCTTGACATTGTGGACTATGAAAGCAGAGTAGCCATTTCTCTGAAAGACAACTAGGAAAGGGGGGTGAAATACTTTTAAATAGTATAACATTAAAGACTATCATAAAGTTCACAGCTATGGAGCTATGATCTGGGATAGAAAAAAAAAACACCTTAGAGATCTGTGAAAAGCTGAGAGGATTGTTTTAATTCTTTGGTCATTTACTGAAGAAGAAAAGACCAAAAAATGCTGAGCTATACTTTTCTTGGACTAAGGGACAAAATCAGAATCTGGGACCCACCAAAGGAGGGAAGTTGGCAAACCATTCCCTGCCTCAGACTGGGAGCACAAAGAGACAAACTTCAGAGGAAAAGTGATCCAGAATTAACCAAAAGTTAACCACATGGTTAGTAGTTCAGCCTCATGTCAACTGGGGATTTAGCGCTCCCAAGTCTCTGGCATAGAGTAAACAAAAGCTCTCCTAGGATGAAAATGACAACCCCAGAAGAGCTCGGTCAAATGGTACATTAAGGTCCCTGTCACAGTCAGCATGGGTCACTCTGCCAGATGCTTTGTCCTACCCTGGCTGCACCTCGTGATCACCAGGGGAACTGTAAAGACTCCTGATGTCCAGCCTTGACCCAGAGGTTCCCACTCTCCTGGAGGGGGCCAGCACTTGGGTTGAAAAGCTACAGGTTCTCCTCACAGCCGGGTCCACTGCTCTCTTCTCCATGCGGTGTCAGCCACCTGATTATGGCATTGAGTTTTCACCCTGACCACACAGGTTTCTATCATCAACCTGGTGACTGTGCACCTGAAGCAAGCAGGTTGTGCCTATTGTGTGGGCAGGAATAGGGTATGAGGGACTTTTAAAAACAATTCAAATAAAATCTAATTAGAATAAAATATAATTAGAGAGACAGTGACTTAAATGTCCAAACTGAGAGCGCACTAACAACATTGAAACAACCAGGCCTTGAACTTGGGGGAATTATTTACCAGAAGGTGCTGGTGGTGGAGACAGCTTTTGGGAGGGCAGAGTGTGGAGGACTGGGGTGAAGAAAGGAGGGTCTTCCCTTTCTGACCACCACTTCTTCCAGAAAGACACCCTCAGGAATCCACCACAAACTGACAAGTTTCAGAATCATCTGTCCTTTCATCCAACCTCCCTCCTGCCACTTGGCCTAGGTTCGTGTCTTCAGTTCTGCCTGATGATTTCTCCATACTTCCCCATAGCATCTGCTGACAAAGGAGTGCGTTGATACCTTGCACCGCATGGATTTTCATCTACTACCCCACTCTTGATTCCTTTTACATATTTTTATTCTGGTGAAATATACATACAATTTACCATTTTTAGCATTTTGAGGTACACAATTAGTATGAATTATATTCAGAACATTGTTCAACCACTACCACTTTCCATTTTCAGAATTTTTTCATCATGCACAACATAAACTCTGTATCTGTTAAATGCTAACTCCCCATTCTCTCCTCCCCACAGCACCTGGTAACCCCCGTTAACTTCCTGTCTTTAAAATTTGGGTAGTCTACGTGCCTCATATAACTGGATTTATATAAAATTTGTCTTTTTGGGCTGACTTATTTAGCTTCATCATGTTGTTGCATGTATCAGAATTTCATTGTCTAAAGCTGAATAATATTCCATTGTGTGTATGCCATTTTGTTTATCTGCTTGCCTCTTGATGGACATTTGAGTTGAATCTACTCTTCAACTGTCATGAATAAGGCTGCAGTGAACACTAGTGTACAAGCATCTCTGTGCGTCTCTGCTTTTAATTATCTTAGGCATATACTTAGAAGTGAAGCTGAAGTATGATAAAGTAAGTCGTACTTTTTATAGCAGCTACACCGGTTGACATTCCCAATAGCAATGCACGAGAATTCCAATTTCTCCATATCCTCACAACATTTATTTTCTTTTTAAAAAATATTAGCCATCCTACAGGTGAAGAGTATTGTTTTCCTTTTTAAACACACCGGGAAGTACAGGTGCTTCTCAGCATTAAGCAGTTTAACTGCTAACATTAAGAAGTCTTGAGTAAGGTGTGTAAATGTTTATCATTCCTATACTGAAATTCTGAAACAGCAAGAAAGTACAGTGGTACCCCCTCCTAAGTAGTTTTGCTTTTTGCCATTTCAGTTATCCGTGATAAACCACAGTCCGAAATATTAAATGGAAAATTCCAGAAATAAACAATTCATACATTTTCGATTGTGTAGCATGTTGAGTAGCCAGATATAATCTCACACTGTCCTGCTCTGTCCTGCCTAGGAAGTTGAGTCATCCTGTTGTCCAGAAATTTAAACTCCCTTCATTTACTCAGCCAAATGCAAGTACAACCCCTTTTCTAGCTTGAAAAAGCAGTGCTTTTCCTCCTAACAACACTGTCACGAGTCAGTATTTACTTTACAATTTTGAATATTACAAAAGGGCATGGCAATTTTACGCCTATGGAAGAAGGCCTCAGTTTAAAACTCTGGGAAATCCCACTCTAGAACATGAGGGATAAGACATTCCAATGATAAAAAATCACACGAAGAAAGTTCAAAACAAAGGCTCAATGTGCCTGGAGGGTCTTAAAGCTCAGGGGAAAGATTCTGCTGACCATGGAGGGCCAAAGATGGACCGAGAGATAAAGCTAGAGGGAGAACATCTTAAAGGTCCAGAAAATTCACAACAAGGATAAAAGGCAAGATGGTCTCTGAACTAAGAATTCGCAAACCAGATAGAGAAGAAAAGAGCATCAGGTCACCCAAGTCTCAGACCTGTCAAGGGGATACCCCATCCCAGCCCACTGAGCATCATCCCTGGCGTCTCTGCCAGAGCCCCATTGTCTCTGATGAGCTATGGGACGTGATGCTGAGGAGCAACAGCAGTGAGGACTTCTGGGTTCCTCGGATGGAGCAGCAGCTCTTGCGGCAGGGTCAGATAACTAAGGCTATTCCACTGTAGCCCTCATTCTCCAAGGCTATCCCGCCATGAAAACTGGGCCACCTGAAGGCAAAGGTATAAGAACAGGTCATCCAGGAGACAGACTCTGGTTTTCAGTAACAAAACAAAACAAAAAACAGCCAGAGTTCCAGCAAAGTGAACAGATTAGGGTGGATGACACAGCTGGAGGCACTGACTTTTTCTATCATTCTAACGTAATCCATATTAAAAGTAATCGAGGTTTTGAGCACAGTACAACTCATTGATTGAACTCCCTGTGGCAACCTGGTGTCTTGTTCAACATCCTTGTATGAAATCAGCCCTTTGTTTCTAGGTGTCTGTTTACCAGTAGAATCAGGGCTTGTGTAAAACTCAAGTAATTGGGCATATAAACCCAAAACCTACTAGATGGCTCTTCGTCAATTGTAGAAAATTCACACATTAATGTGATGCAGTGATGTTAAATAAAATCAGATCTTAGGGTTTGACCTTAATTGTTGTGACGTTAATTAACTTTATTTAGATTTCTTAATGTGAAACCTGCAACGCATAGTATTTATACAAACACCTGAAGACTGTTCCACTGGGTATAGCATTTTCATACAAAGAGTTTGAAATGAGATCACATTTAAGTAAGAATCTTGTCATAAATAGGAATAACACACTTGAAGCCATTCCTAAAATAACTGTACTCATGTCAAAAGTACACTTGGTTTTCTAAAAAAGAAAATAGAAAGAGCCATCTATGAGAAACCCACAGCCAACAGACTGCTAAACAGACAGAAATTGGAACCATTTCCCCTGAAAACTGGAACAAGACAAGGATGCCCACTCTCACCCCTCCTGTTCAAGTATTAAAAGTACTGAAAGTCCTAGCTAGAGCAATCAGACAAGAGAAGGAAATCAGGGGAATCCAAATAGGAAAAGAGGTAGTTAAGTTATTCCTCTTTGCAGGCTACATGATTCTATACCTCAAAAACCCAAGAGAATCTGTGAAACACCTCCTGGGACTGATAAAGGACTTTGGCAAAGCCTCAGGGTATAAAATAAATGTGCAAAATACAGTCGTATTTCTATACACCAACAATAAACAAACAAACTCCAATAAAAAACACAGTCCCATTCACAACAGCCACAGACAAAAAAATGAAATACCTTGGCATATTCCTAACCAGAGACGTGAAAGACCTTTACAACAAAAACTACAAAACACTACTCAAAGTAATGAAAGATGAGGCCGGGCTTGGTGGTTCAACCTGTAATCCCAGCACTTTGGGAGGCCGAGGCGAGTGGATTGTCTGAGCCCGTGGGCTTGAGATCAGCCTGGGCAACTTGGTGAAACCTCATGTCTACAATAAATCAAAAAAGAAAAAAAAATTAGCTGGGTGTAGGAGTGTGTGCCTGTAGTTTTGGCTACTGGGAAGGTTGAGGTGGAAGGATCGCTGAAGCCCAGCAGGTTGACACTGGGGAGGCTGTGCGCATGCCACGACACTCCAGCCTGAGAGACAGAAGAATCAACATTGTTAAGATGACCATCCTACCCAAAACAATCTACGAACTAAATGCAATATCCATTAAACTACCAGCAGCATTCTTCTTAGATCTGGAAATGACAATACAAGAATTCATACGGAAACATAAATTACCCTGATAACCAAAACAATCCTCAACAACAATAAAAACAAAGTGGAAGGTATCACACTCCCAGTCCTGAAACTTTATCATAAAGCTACAATAATCAAAACAGCCTGATATTGGTACAAGAACTGGCGTATAGACCAATGGAACAGGTTAGAGATTCCAGAAGCAAAATCTCAACTTCTCAAGCAACTCATCTTTGACAAAGTCTGCACCACCAACCACTGGGGAGAGGAGAACCTATTTAGTAAATTGTACTGGGAAAACTGATTGATCATATGCAGAAGATTGAAACAAGACTACTACCCATCACCATACACAAAAGTCAACTCTAAATGGATCAATGACTGAAACATAAAACCTCAAACTATAAGAACCTTAGAAAATGCAGGAGACACCCTTACAGAAATTGGAACTGGCAACGAATTCCTGATTAAAACTCCAAGTGCCCATGCCATAAGAGATAAGATAGACAAGTGGGACCTATTCAAACTGACAATCTCCTGCCAAGCCAAAGAAACCATCAAGAGAGCAGGAAGACAGCCCACAGACTGGGAAAAAATATTTGCCAACTGTATATCTGACAAAAGCCTAACATCTGGGATCTACAAGGATCTCAAATGAACCAAAAAGAAAAAAACCCAACAGACCCATTACAAAGTGGGCAAAAGATATGAATAGACACTTCTCAAAAGAGCAGCCAACAGATACATGAGAAAATGCCCAGCTTCACTAGTCGTCAAAGAAATGCAAATTAAAACCACACTGAGATACCACTTAACTCCAGTTAGGATGGCCATCATCAATAACTCAAAGAACAACAGATGCTGGAGAGGATTCGGGGGAAAAGGGAGCACTTCTACACTGTTGGTGGAAGTGTAAACAAGTGCAACCTCTATGGAAAACAATTTGGCAATTCCTAAAAGGTCTAAAAATCGAGCTTACATATGACCCCGGAATCCCCCTATTGAGACTATACCTGGAGGAACTAAAATCACTCTATGAAAAAGATGCCTGCACACGCTTGCTTATTGCAGCATTGTTCACAATAGCAAAAACATGGAACCAACTGTGCTGCCCATCGAAAGAGGACTGGATTAAAAAAATGTGGTATATATGCATGATGGAATATTGCACAGACATAAGGAAGGAAAAAATTATGAACTTCACAACCACTTGCATGGATTTGGAGTCTATAATACTGAGTGATCTACCACAGAAACAAAGAACTGAGTATCACATATTCTCACTCACAAGCGGACCTTGAACAATTATTGTAATATTATAAGAAAAAGATTGTCAGTAGTGGGAAACTGCCTGGGCGGGGGCGGGATTGGCAGTAGTGGAATACTGCTGGGGAAGGCGCAGGCACACCTCATCAACAAGGCTACCTGCAAAAAGAACATTTGTGTACGTAACCCTAAATTTTACCCCACATTTTTAAAATTAAAAGTTAAAAACAAAAATGAATTTCTAAGCAAAAAAAAGAAAATGTATATTCTTGCCCCTGATGAACATTCATGTTGGCATTTACAATTGGCTAACACCGTACTTTTATACCTGATTCTTATAGCTTATAAACATAATGCTAAAGCTATACAAAGAAATAATAATAAACATACAGCACCATTTCCTCTTGAAAGTTCTAACTTATAAAATAAAGACCAAAACAGAAAGTCAGAACCAATGCAGCTTTCAAAGTGTAGCAGAATAAATGGCCCAGAACTGGGAAAATTAATTAGAAACACTGTACAGGGCAGAGAACGTCCCTGTATGGAAACCAAACTACAGATTGTTTCCTATATCTTGCAGAGCAAGCCGAGAAGTACTGGTAATAGCAACTGATGAACGTGTATGTTTTATGAAATAAAAACATCTAACTTTATACTTAGTTCATCATTACCTCTGTGGCAGTGAAAAGTGTCATATTACATTCAAAAAGAAAAGATGTACTTGGTGTACATACACCTACATGTATAGAATAATATACAAATAAAATTATCAAACTGAGAAAACACAATAAAAATATATATCTTCAAAACATTTCGACACAAGTATCTTCATAGAGAGATATGACAAATGAATGCCTATTTAAATGTCCAAGATTAGCAAAAATATAGAAAGTTTCAAAACAACAGGTATTCCTTTGGAAAAATTGATTGGATTCCATCTAATCTACTCTTGTAGTATAAATGTCTCCGTCACATAATGAGCATTTCTAATAACATTTGAAAATTTATTTTAAAAACTGGTATGTAAACGTTATGAAATCTTACAGCCTTGCTAATTTTCTTTTGGATATGAGCAAATACAGCATACACAGAAATAAAAACGAAAGGAAAACAATTTACATGGCTCCTCCCTTTCTGGAGACTGTTACGACATGAAAAGAACCCTACAGAGTATCAGGCAAATAAAATGTTTGAGGTAAAAGAATACACCTGCAGGTACAGGTACAACAGCAGAGGAAACATTCTCATGAAGTTAATCATAGAAGTTGTCAGTCCCTGATATTTTCTGCTTTGGAATTTATCTGGTTTTGGTTCTAGATATAAAGATTCAAAGTTTTTTCTGTTTACTGCGTGCAGTACATTTGTAAACTGTACAATGAAGATAGTAAAAAGGCATAAAGAACAAACTGTCAGTCTGAATATGTTAATACTAACGAGTTAAATGGTTTTTATGGAAGTAGACTAAGCTTTTCATGGAGTGCTGCAATTCTGATAAAGTTTTCATAGGAATCGTCTGTAAAAGAGAAACAATCAAGAGAAGAAAAACACTTTAAAAGTTGAAAGGTTAACCATACATCTGAGAATTAATTCCAATCTAGACTGGCATATTTTCCTCCAGTACATTTTCCTTCTTTAAGATTCTCAATGTAGTGGCACAGCTTTAAGGCTGGCCCCAGCATCAACTCCATATACTTCATCAACACATCACTCTTCAGTGGGAGCAGAGCTACCCCATCAATTGTCTTTGGAGAGAAGGAAACTATAATTATTAGTAATGCTTGTATATTTGTCCAAAGTTATTTATACATAAGAACATATAAAGTAGAGCAGCAGTACACCCCAGATACATATTCTCTGAATACACATTTGTGTTCTGAAAACTATCAAAAGTATAACTTACATAGTGAAGCACCACTGATAATTTGTGAAATTACTTCATATTTTTTTTTATTATGAAGTTGTGGGGTACAGTTAAGGGTTAGATATACAATTGCGTTTCATTAAGGCACCCTGTTGATATGGGGTGTTTCCCCGTTCCCAGACAGATATTTGCTACTGTTAATCCCATCTCCCACCCCCCACCATAGTTTCCCAGTACGGTCAGTCATTTTTGTATAGTATTGCATTGGATGTTTAAGGTCCATTATATGAGTGAGAACATGTGATACTCGGATCTTTGTTTCTGTGAGAGGTCACTCAGTATTATAGACTCTAGTTCCATCCAGGTTGCTGCAAAATTCATGATTACTTCAAATTTTTAAAAGAAAATGTAATCTAGTATTTTTTAAAAATGTGCCAAGCATGAAACAATCTGATAGTAAACACTTTGAGTTGAATAAAATATTACATGTATCTGTGAGAAAGGGTAAAAATTATGAATGTTAGAAGTGATCTCAGATGGTCATTAACTTTCAAAGAAGGGCCGGGAAGATGTCCATATCAATGTAAACCATAGTTAGTTACACTGGAGACTGAGGGAGGGTAGTGCATGGATGGATGTTTGGCACATTAGGGGTGGTTCTAGGTTATTGGTAATGTCTAAATTTCCAACCAGGGACAGATTATACAGACTTGTTAATTTTGTGAAAATGAATCAAGCTGTATTCCATCTGCATGTTGCTCTATGAATACTCTATTCTGTGAGATATCATAACAACAACAACTCCTATAATAGAAAAATACTGGATTTGTCAGAATCAAAGTCTCCTAAGCATAGCAGTCTGCCTTGTAAAAATATTTTTCAGTCTCTTATTCAAAAAATGTAACATGAATGGGATAGCGGTCATAAAAATATTACCAAGAAAGAATGAGCCTCACAACATTCATAAGGCATCTTCTTAAACTACAAGCTGACAGAAAATATAATGTAAGTCTAAGTGGCATTTCATTGTAATTCATAAAAAATACTTTAATTATAAAAGTTCCCTTCAACACTTCTACACTGCTGGTGGGAGTGTAAGCTAGTGCAACCTCTGTGGAAAGCAGTGTGGCGATTCCTAAAAGCTCTAAAAATTGACCTTCCATATGACCCTGCAATCTCCCTACTGGGAATATACCCTGAAGAACACAAATCACTCTATAAAAAAGATACCTGCACACATATGTTTATCGCAGCATTGTTCACAATAGCAAGAACCTGGAAACAACCATGCTGCCCATCAAAAGAGGACTGGATTTAAAAAATGTGGTACATATACACGATGGAATACTACGCAGCCATAAAAAAGAACAAAATCATGAATTTTGCAGCAACCTGGATGGAACTAGAGTCTATAATACTGAGTGACCTCACACAGAAACAAAGATCAGAATATCACATGTTCTCACTCATATAATGGACCTTGAACATCCAATGTAATACTATAACAAAATGACTGACGGTACTGG
>NW_007260557.1:0-3029 GCF_000164805.1 Carlito syrichta | reverse complement strand
AAAGAAAATGGAAATAAATAGAATCAAAAACTCAAAAAAAAAAAAAAAAGTTTCCTTCATTCAGACACAATAGCCTACATAGGTAAGAGAGTTCTCATTTTCAAATATTCATAAAATAAACAACAACAGGTGGAAATCACTGATCTCTAATCACACTTCCTTTTATGCCAAACATTCCATGGGTATGAATTCTGTAGCATCTATTCACATGATCATAGAAACCACCAGCTGTATCTCCTCTCTTAATAACTCGAGTCACATTTTTATATAGAGGTTTCTTACAGCTCAATTTTCCATAAATATTAAAATATATTATCCTCCAAGTTTAGGCTGTGTATAGTGAGCTTAACACAGCATGTCAAAAGAATGATCTTTACCTTCTGCCTCTATTTACAGTATTACTTGGACACCATTTTTCTATATTGAAAGTAAACTTTCCAAAGCAGGGTTAACATTCTATACACATATATGTTAACTATCATAAAGATTGTATTATATCAATATAATATTATTATACTATAGTTAATAGAATATAAAGACTATGAATAGTCTGTATATTATAAAATCCTTGCCCTCTCAAAGTCAAAATCATCATTGGAATAGAAGCTTAACTGGACAAGATGAATATACCAATTTTCACGTTTGCTCCACAGGTATCTGGCTTAAGGAATCAAAAAACAGCTTTAGTCTGAAAGGCAAAATACACACAGGTCTGCAAATTCTGACAGAGCATTACATTCACAGGGGCCAGAACAAAATGGTCAGACAGCTGTGAACTGTCTTGGGATTCAGATGAGGGTCAGAGTTTCCAGGTTTGTTACATAGACACAGATTTGAAGAAAAATGCATACATAGATTGAACAAACAATGATATTGAATTAAAAAAAATTTTGAAAAGACACTACATAATCAATTATTGTTTCCACTGGTAACTTCCATTACAGAGAATCTAAATATAGTTTTAATTCTTGATCATTACTGTTACCCAAAAATATGTAGGTAAATGATTATTCCATCTAGGTGAGCACAGTATCAACTCAGTCAAAGCCTGAGAAAGAAGCTAGGGGTCCAACCGCGGTGAGAGCTTCCCAGCCTGTGGGTGCCTGAGATGGCATCAGTGCTGGGCCCGCCTCTGTGAACACAGACTGTGAACACGAGGCATCCAGGTGAACTGCAGCACCAGCGGATGGAGCACGACACGCACAGCCAGAGACGGTTCTGCAGCTGCCCAGTAGTTCTCGGTGTGGGAGCTACTCTGAGAATGGGTCACCTCCTCCACTTCAGTCAGTTGTTTCAAGAGAGCTTTATGAGTTGATAGCCCCCAGAGTAATTTCACTCTCCCCAGCATGCCCTCCACACATAGCACATCACCACAAATCAGAGGTAAGAGAATTGAGTTCAGACTTTCTCATGTTTTCTGGGTTGCACACTCATGTCCAAGGACGACTGTGGAAATGCATCCCGGAAGATGACTCTTTTACACTGGGAGCATCGCTTGAGCCCAGGAAGCCAAGGCAATGACACTGGGGAACATAACAAGACCTTTTCTCCTCAAATAATTTTTAAAAATTAGTTTGGTTTGTTGGTGCACACCTGTATTCCCAGCTACTCAGGAGGCTGAAGCAAGGAGGATTTCTTTTCTTTTTTGTGAGTTGGAGTCTCACTTTGTCACCCAGACTGGAGTGCAGTGGCCACTCCCGCAGCCTCGACCTCCTGGTCTCCAGCGATCCTCCCACCACAACCTTCCAAGTAGCTGGAACTACAAATGTGTGCTACCACGCACAGCTAATTTTGATTTTTATTGTAGAGATGATGTCTCGCCAAGTTGCCCAGGCGGGTCTCGAACCCGTGGGCTCAAGGTATCCACTCACCTCAGCCTCACAAAGGCATGGGATTAAAGGCTGAGCCACCGAGACCAGATAGGGGGATTTCTTGAAGCCAGAAGTTCAAGGTTATAATGGGCTGTGATCCCACCACTGCACTCCACCTTGAACTGCAAAGCAAGACCTTGTCTGTAAAAATAAAAGCAGGAACAGTGTATCTTGTTAGGAGGAAAGACATTGGTGCTTTGCTGTTGCAGGAGGGGGTAAATGTGAGTAGGAGGTTACATGGGAAACCTGAGGACTGGAGTGGATGCCCAATGCTGGTTCATGATGTGCTGCCTTCCAGCTCCAACCTCACTCACTTTTACCTTCTCTGTGAAAATGGGCGTGGGCCCTTTCCATACTCCTCCCTGGCTAGTGGCACAATTAAGCTTTTGTCAGTAGCAGGTGCTGGAGAGAGACTGTAAGAAGAAACGGTTTTGCCTTGTGAATCCCATGTGCTCTCTGGGCAGAGTGTTGCAAAGTACAACTTTCCCTGCACCCTAGAAGGCAGGACAACAAATGAAAAGACGGACTCCCAGACACATAATAATTTGCGTAAACAAAGTGGTTATAAAAGAAAAAATCCTAAAGGCAGCAAGAGAAAAAGCCAGATCACATACCATGGAAGACCAATTAGAATAGCAGCAGTTTTGTCTACCATGTAGGCTAGGAGAGCTTGGAGCCTTATCTTCAAAGATGTAAAAGATAAACAATTTCAACCAAGAATAACCTACCCAGCCAAGCTAAGCTTCATCAGTGAGGGAGAATTAAAATCTTTCCCAGATATCCAATCCCTAAGAATTTGCACTGCCACCAGTCCACCTCTAAAAGAAACACTTAAGAAAGTACTAAACACAGAAGAAAAGGAAAAAGGAACAATAATTTTCTTCACAAGAGTACAGGAAAAAGAGTAAAACACACATGAACCAACCCCCAAACCAAAAGAAAGACAACAAACCAAGAGGAACAACAACAACAACTCAATAAGAACCTTATGATTGGGATCAACTCTCACATTTCAGTAATTAGCCTGAATGTCAATGGACTGAATGCATCACTGAAAAGTCATAGAATGGCCAAATGGATAAATATCATCAAGCAACATATATAGCCTTCAAGAGACACATCTCACTAGAAAGGACATTCACAGATTCAACGTAAGAG
>NW_007260556.1:0-12828 GCF_000164805.1 Carlito syrichta | reverse complement strand
TCGTCTGACTAGGCAATGAGGACCTTCCACCAAGAAAGGCCAGGGACACATCTCTCACCCACTAACATTTCTTCCCACCCAATCCCATTTTTCCTGGCTCTAAAATCTGTGAACCTGTGAACACACGATGCACAGTTGAGAATCTGTGTACGATTCTGATGCTTTTGGAGACAGGGTCTGCTTCTGTGCCACAGGCTGGGGCACAGAGACACGACTGACGTTCATTACCAGTTCGATTTTGTGAACTCTGGCAATGCTCCCACCTAGCCTCCACAGTGGTCAAGATGACCTATACCTCAAACCCAGACTCTCTGTGAACACACCACGTACAGTTGAGAATCTAAGATTCTGATGTTTTTGGAGACAGGGTCTGCTTCTGTGGCCCAGGATGGGGCCCAGAGAAACGACTGAAATTCACTGCCAGCCTCGATATCACAAGCTCTGTTGATGCTCCCACCTCAGCCTCCAGAGTGACACAGATGACCTATACCGCGAACCCAGACTCCCTGTTTGGAAGGGTGCAGAGACAGTGTCACCATGCATGGCAGAGTCTGGCCTTGTGCTTAGGGGCTCCAGCCATTCTCCTTCCTCGGCCTCCCAGAACAATGCGATTTCAGCCATGTGCCACCACGCCAGTCTTTGGGTGAGGTCAGGCCTCAGCGGGAGGATTGACTCCAGCACAGAGCTCAAGGACACACAGGAACAGTGTCATGTCGATCAAATTGAAAGCCTGTGATCTCAGCAGTTTGGGAGGCGCAGAACGAGAAGATGGACAAAGGTGGGTGGATTGAGAGCAGCCTGTGAAACCTAGTAAGGAAAGAAAAGAAACAAAGAAAGAAAGACAGAGAGAAAGAAAGAAAGAAAGAAAGAAAGAAAGAAAGAAAGAAAGAAAGAAAGAAAGAAAGAAAGAAAGAAAGGAAGAAAGAAAGAAAGAAGAGGAAAACATTCTCCTTCAAACCTTCTGCCCTCAGTAATTCCCCCATCACCCCCATATATGAGGGTCCCCCAAACTCGGCACCTTCCAGTCCCAACCCCCATAAATGGCTGACTCCGCTTTGGTGTGGGAGTTCCACCAAGAAAGGCCAGGGACACCTCCCTCACCTAGGAACATTTCTTCCCATCCAATCCAATTTTTCCTGGCTCTAAATGCAGTCGCCCTGTGTACACACCATACGCATTTGAGAATCTGTGTATGTTTCTGATGTTTTTGGAGACAGGGTCTGGCCCTGTGTCCCAGGCTGGGGCCTGGGGACAAGACCGATGTTCACTGCCAGCCTCAATTTTGTGAGCCCCGGCGATGCTCCCACCTCAGCCTCCGGAGTGGCTGGGCTGACAGGTACCTCAACCCCATATCCCCTGATTGGATGGGTGCTGAGACAGAGTTTCCCTTCATTGCCCTGGCTGGCCTTAGGCTCTTGGACTCCAGCTATCCTCTCGCCTCTGCCTCGCAGAGTGCTGGGATTCCAGGCTGGTGACGCCACACCAGGCCTTCTGGTTCATTTTTGACAAAAGATCATGGCCAGGTTCAGGGGTTCAGCCTCATCATTCCAGCATTTTTTTTTTTTTTTTTTGAGTTGGAGTCTCACTGTCGCCCAGACTGGAGTGCAGTGGCCGCTCCCGGCCACCGCAGCCTCGACCTGCTGGGCTCCAGCGATCCTTCCGCCTCAACCTTCCGAGTAGCCGGAATTACAGGCATGCGCTACCATGCCCAGCTGATTTTTTGATTTATTGTAGAGATGAGGTCTCGCTGCCCAGGCGGGTCTCGAACCCGCGGGCTCAGGCAATCCACTCACCTCAGCCTCCCAAAGGCGCGGGATTACTGGCTGAGCCACCGAGTCCGGCTTCATTCCAGCATTTTTGGAGACCAAGGCCAGTGGTCGGCATCATCTCATGGGCCAAGACCTGCCAGGGCAACTTGGCGAGAACTCGTCTCTAACCTCCATCCCTAATGCACTGGGCATGGTGTTGTGCATCTCTTGTTCCAGTTCTTTGGATGGCTAGGTGGTGAATTCTCGCCACTGCCTTCCAGCCTGGGCAATGGAATGAAAAACCCTCTCAAAAAAATGAAAGGAAAGAAATGAAGAGCATTCATTTGTGTATCGAGTTGAGATCATTGTGAACAGACAGAGATCATTGAGTAAGGAGGCCGCATCATTGGGCATAGAGTTCCCGAAATATGGTGAATTGGCAGACAATTGTGCTGTTACTTTGGGAGGCTGAGGTGGGTGACTGCTGGAGCCCAGGAGTTTGAGACCAGCCTGGGTCATGTAGCAAGAACTCCTCCCAGAATGCAAACACTTGAGTCGTGTGTTCTGGAGCCTGCAGTCCCAGCTACACGGGATGCAGTGACCTCATCCCTGGATGTGTCTTTGTGTCATCACCACCTACAGCTCATACAAGTCAAGGCCAGGCACCTTGACTCATCAGACCAGTGCCCTGGGAGTCCGAGGTGGGAGGCTGTCTGTGTCTTGGGATAGGAGACCAGCCCGGGTGACGTGGCCAAAGCTTGTCTTGGTGTGAGGTCTCCAAAATGAAGACAGGCGTGATAGACCCTGAGACCTGGCTGCTCAGTGATTGAGGCTGGAGGACCGCCTGAGCCCCTCAGGTAGTGGCCCCAAGAGTCATGATCGTGCTGCTGCACCACAGCCCTAGCAACGGAGACTTCAGTGACAAAAAAGTTGCCTCCCATGTGTGTTACGACAGGCGTCCATGGCTCCCCAGGGAAACGTCCAAGTGGGCGGTGGACGATAGAGTGATCGGGAGATGAAGGGGGCCTCCCACTGCCTGAAGGTAGCAGATAAGGCCACCGGAACGTGTCCTGGCTGTGGCATTGCCAGACTGCCATGATGGCTCTGTGCCCGACGGCCACCCTAGCTCGGGGCTGTCTGTTCCATGAGCTCAAACTCATCTTTGCATGGGGTACAAGTATGAAGGGTGGAGGCAGGCCTTCTAGGGCACATGGCTGAAGGTGCATTATGGACGTGCCCGGTGACCACCTTTGAAACCTCCCACGAATGACAGGCTGGAAAGTGAGTTTCTCCCTCCTATCCCTGAGGAAGACTCCTCGGGCTGGGTTTCAGGAGTGGTGGTGATGGCGGTGGTGGTGAATATTATTATTTGGAGTCAGACTCTCGCTCTGTTGCCCAGGCCAGAGTGCAGGGACATGCTCACAACCACCACAAACTCCACCTGCTGAGCTCAGGCGATCCTCCTCCCTCGGTCCTCCAAGTGGCTGGAACAAAAGACCTGAGCCACCATGCCCGGTTAATCCTTTGATTTATTTTTGATGCTGAGATGAGGTCTTGCTCAGTGTCCCAGGCTGGTTTCAAACCCGCAGGCTCAGGCCATCCAATTGCCTGGGCCTACGAAGGGCCGGGATGCTGGGCTGAGTCCCTGAGCCCAATCTGTGGTTTTGGTGGTGGTGGTTGGTATTAGTATTCTGAGTCAGGGTCCCCCTCTGTTATCCAGACCAGAGCACAGGGCCTGCTCTCGTCCACCACAGCCTCAGCTGGCTGGGCTCTGGCAATCTTCCCTCCATGATCTCACTAATGGCCAGAGCGACAGACATACACCACCATGCTCAGCTCATTTTGTTGGCTTCTTGTAGAGACGATGTCTCACCAAGGTGTCCGGGTTGGTCTCAAACCCATGGGGCTCAGGCCATCCTCTCATCTCAGCCTCCTAATGCATTGGGGTGACCGGCATGTCCCCCCATGACTGGCCTTCACATCCCTCACAGGGCCCCATAATGAGGCCTGCTCATTCACACGACCCGGGAACCCAGAGAAGGCAGCCTGAATGCCTGCTGAGTCAACTTCAGAGGAGCGGCTGGCACAGGGACATGTCTCCCCTGGGGCACCCACCCCTCCACCTGCCTCATTCCCCATGGTTAACCCACCTGTTCCTCCCAAGGGCCCTTGGGTAAAGGGAGAGCATGACTCTCAAACCATCAGGGGGTGGCCAGGTGACTCATAACTGCCTCCTCAGCACCCGGGAATGCTGAGACGGGAAGATGGCCAGAGCCCGGAAGTAAGAGCAGACTGGACACCATAGCAAGCCCCCACCTCGACCCCAAGCAAAACTCAGAAAACATATGGTGAGGGCAGTCTTCAGCAGGAGGATCACCTCAGGCCCAGCGTTCAAGAACAGTCAGGAAAACCAGGATGTCGACCAAAAGGAAAGCCTGTGATCCCAGCAGTTTCTGAGGTCGAGGTCAATTGGAAGGACAGATTTTGATGGTTTGAGAGTAGTCAAGGTTACCTAGTAAGGAAATAAAATTGAGAGTTAGAGGAAAAGAAAGAAATAAGGAAAGAAAGAAATCCATTCTCCTGCAATGCTTATGCCCTGAGTTCTTCCCCCTGCCCCCCAAATGTGAGGGTCCCCCAAACTTGGCACCTTACAAAACCCAACTCCAAATGGCTGCCCCCACTTTGGAGTGGGAGTTAATGAGGCTCCCTGGCTGTGTTTCTGCCGTCTCTCCTCTCTGAGGTGAGAAATGTGCCCCAGGCAGACGACCCTCCAACTCAGCGATGAGGGCCTTCCGACAAAGTCCACGGACACATCCTTCACCCAGGGATACTTCTTCCCCCCCAATGCCATATTTTCTGGCTCTAAAGCCAGTCGCCCTGTGAACAAACCACGTGCGGTTGAGAATCTGTTGCGAATGTTATGTTTTTGGAGACAGGAACTGGCTCTGTGGCCCAGGCTGGGGCTCAGAGACATGACTGTCGTTCACCGCCAGCCTCTAAATTGCAGACTCCGGTGATCCTTCTGCCTCAGCCTCCAGAGTGTCCAGCATGGTGGGCACCTTGACCCCAGGCCCCCTGTTTGGATGGGTGTGGAAACGGGGTCTTCCTGTGTTGCCCGGGCTCACCACCATGGCCTCCACTGGCTGTGCTCCAGCGATCTTCCTGCTGCAGCCTCCAGAGTGGCTGGAATGAAAGGCATGCATCATCACTCTTGGCTCATGTTTTTGGCTTCTTGTAGAGTTGAGGTCTCACCAAGGTGCCCGGGTTGGTCTCAAACCCGTGGTCTCAGGTCATCCTCTCATCTTGCCATCACAGAGCACCAGGATGACAGGTGTGAGCCCCCACGCCCAGCCTCCACACCCCTCTCGGGGCTCCACCACGAGGCCCGCTTCCTTCTGACAACCCGGGTCACTGGAGAGTGCAGCTGGAGACCCACATGGGCAACATGGCGAGACCTCGTCTCTACCCTCCATCCCAAATGAGCCAGGTGTGGTGGCATGCGTCTGTCTTTCTGACTCCTCGGAAGGCTGGGGAAAAGCTCACTTGAGCCCAGCGGGCCAAGGTTGTGGTGGCTGGGAGTAATCCACCACCCTCCAGCCCAGGCAATGGAGTGAGACTCTGACTCAAAGAAAAAAGGAAAAAAGAAAAAAAAAAGAAGAGCATCCATTTGTGTATGTAGTGGGAATCATCATGAACAAACAGAGATCATTTGGGAAGGAAATCCCAGGCTTCGGCCTAGAATTCCCTAAAGAAAATCGGGCTGTGGCTTTGGGTGGCTGAGGTGGTGGACCTCTGGAGCCCTGGAGCTCAAGACCAGCCTGGGTCATGTAGCGAGACCTTGTCAGTCCTGGGAACGCACACACAGGAGAGTCACATGTGGTAGCGGCTGCGGTCCCGGACACAGGATGCCATTGCCTTCATCCCATGGCATTCCTTTGCATCGCCCCCACCGAGAGACCATGTGAGTCCAAGTTGGGCACCATGGCATATAGCCACAGGCCCGCACCCTGGGAGGCCAAGGCAGGAGGCAGCCTGAGCCCAGGGGTTGGAGACCAGCCTGAGCGATGTGGAAAGACTTTGTCTCAGTGAGAGGTCTCCAAAATGGAGTCAGGCATGGTGATCCCGGACTCCCAGCTGCTCATGGGCCGAGACGGGAAGACCACCTGAGCTCTGCAGGTTGAGGCTCTGGGAGCCACGATCATGCCAGTGTGCCCCAGCCTGGCTGACAGAGACTCAGGTGACAAAAAAGATGCCTCACAGGTGCATCACAATGGGCATCCACAGCTCCCCAGGGAAAGGTACGCATGGGTGGGGGATGATGGTGTGATCAGAAGAGGAAGGGGCCCACCCCCTGCTCAAAGATGGCAAACCAGGAGACTGAAACCTGGTCTGGCTGTGGCATTCCCCACCACTTTGATCGCTCTGTGCCTGACAGCCACCCTAAATCGGGGCCGTCTGTTCCATGAGCTCACATATGTGTTTTCCATGGAGCATGAGTGTGGAGGGCTGAGGCAGGCCTTGTGGGATGTGTGACCAAAAGTGCAGGATGAACGTGCTCAGTGGCCACCTTTGAAACCTCCTGCGGGTGACAGGCAGGATAGTGTCTTTTCCTCTCCCATCGCTGAGGGTGAGTACTTGTGCTGGGTGTCAGGGGTGGTGGTGGTGGTGATTATTATTATTTGAAGTCAGAATCCCGCTTTGTCGCCCAGGCCTGAGCGCAAGTGGATGCTCAAGGCTACCGAGGACTCTACTTGCCAGGCTCAGGTGATCCTCCCACCTTGGCTGCCAAGTGACTGGAACCACAGACCTGCGCCACCACGCATGGCTAATCTTTGGAATTGTTTTTCATAGCCAAGACGAGGTCTCACCCAGTGTCCTGCGCAGGTCTTGAACCCGCAGCCTCAGGCCATCCACTTGTTTCAGCTTCTGAAGGGCTGGGATACCAGGCTGAGCCCCTGAGCCTGGCCTGTGGATGTGGTGGTGGTGGTTTGTATTAATATTCTGAATCAAAGTCATGCTCTCTCACACAGGCCTGAGCACAGGGGCCTTCTCACGGCCACTGTAGCCTCCACCATCTGGGTTCCAGCAATCCTCCTGCTGTGACCTCCAGAGTGACTCGAACGACAGGTATGCGCCAACATGCTCAGCTCATTTTTTTGACTTCCGTAGAGATGTGGTCTCGTTACAGTACCCAGGCTAGTCTCAAATCAGGGGGCTCAAGCCAACCTTTCACATCAGCCTCCCAAATCACCTGGGTGACAGGCATGGGACCCTGTGTCAGGCCTTCACACCCCTCTCGGAGGCCAACCAAGAGGTGGGCTCCCTTCAGGCGACCTGGTACCCTGGAAATGGCAGCCAGAGTCCCATGCCAAGCCTGCATTAGAGGAGGGCCTGGCCCAAGGGCATATCTCCCCCAGGGCACCCACACCTCTGCTCATCTTGATCCCTAGTGCCGACCTGCTGGCTCATCCCAGGGACTGCCTTGGGTAAAAGGAGGGTGTGACTCTCAAACTGTCCAGGGGGTGCTGGCCAGGCGACTCACACCTGTCTCCTCAGCACTCAGGGAGCCCGTGACAAGAAGATGGCTGGAGACTGGAAGCTGAGTCAGGCTGGACACCATAGCAAGCCCCCACCTCGACCCAAAGCTATACCCAGAAAACCTTGGGTGAGAGCAGGCATGGTCGGGAGAATTGTCTCTGGCCCAGAGTTGAAGACCAGGCAGGAAGACTAGGTTGTTGACCAAATAGAGAGCCTGTGATTGCAGCAATTTTGGAGGCCCAGACCGAGAGTGTGGCCCGGGTTGTGCAGTTTGAGATCAGCCTGGGCAACCAAGTGAGGAAAGAAAAGAAATAAGAAAGAAAGAAAGAAAGAAAGAAAGAAAGAAAGAAAGAAAGAAAGAAAGGACCGGATTGTGCAGTTTGAGATCAGCCTGGGCAACCAAGTGAGGAAAGAAAAGAAATAAGAAAGAAAGAAAGAAAGAAAGAAAGAAAGAAAGAAAGAAAGAAAGAAAGAAAGAAAGAAAGAAAAAAGAAAGAAAGAAAGAAATCCATTCTCCTGCAAACTTTCTGCCCTCAGTCCTTCCCTCCCCACCCCTCCACATAGTGAGAACACCCAATCTCAGGACCTTCAGGCCCCAATCCCCCAATGACTGCCCCGGCTTTGGTGTGGGAGTACCCAAGGCTCCCTGGCCAGGTCCTGCTGGCTCTCTTCTCTGAGGTGATAAATGTGCCCCAGGCAGGCTGACCCTCAGACTCAGAAATGAGGACCTTCCACCATGAAAGGCCAGAGACACATCCCTCACCCGGACAATTATTCTGCCCGAATCTCATTTTTCTTGACTCTAAATACAGTTGCCCTGTGAACACACCACACGCAGTTGAGAATATGTGTATGATTCTGATGTTTTTGGAGACAGGCTCTGGCTCTGTGGCCTAGGCTGGGGCCCAAGGACATGACCATCGTTCACTGCCATCATTCTCGAAATCTTGTTCTCTGGTGATCCTCCCACCTGAGCCTGAGGAATGACCAGAAAATGGGCACCTCGACCCCAGAACCCTGTTTGGATTGGTGCAGAGATGGGGGTCTCCTTGCATTGCACAGGGCTGGCCTTGTCTCCTGAGCTCCAGACATCCTCCCGACACGACCTCACAGAGCTCTGACATTCCAGGCATGGGCCACCATACCAGGGATTCTGTTTCGTTTTTGATGAAAGTTTGAGGCCTGGCTCGGGGGATCAACCTCATTATTCTAGCTCTTTGGTAGGCCGACACCAGTGGCCAGCCCAAGCCCGATGGCAAAGATCCTCCTGGGCACCTCAGTGAGACCTCATCTCTACCACTCATTCCAAATTAGCTGAGTGTGGTGGAGCACACCTGTAGTTCCTGCTCTTTGGAGGCCGGGGAAAGGCTCGCTGGAGCCCAGCAGGGCGAGGCTGCAGAGGCCAGGAGTAAGCCACCACCCTCCAGCCTGGGCATCAAAAAAAAAAAAGGAAAAAAAGAAGAGCATCCATTTGTGTATGAAATTGGGATCATCGTGAACAAACAGAGGTCTTTTGGGAAGGAGGCCCCAGGTTTGGGCCTAGAGCTCCCGAAAGATGGTGGATCAGCAGATAATTGGGTTGTGGCTTTGGGAGGCCAAGGCTGGGGACCTCTGGAGCCCGGTATTTCGAGAACACCTGGCCACATAGCAAGACCTCGTCACTCCCCAGAACGCAAACACAGGAGTCACGCATGGTAGTGCCCGCAATCCAGGAGACACGGGATGGGGTGGCCTTCATTCTGGGGTGTTCCTTTGTGTCACCTCCATCAACAGAACGTGTGAGTCCAGACGGGGCTCCATGGCTCACAGCCGTCAGCCCCATGCCCTGGGAGGCCAAGGCATGAGGCAGCCTGAGCCCAGAAGTCAAAGACCATCCTGGGCAAAATGGACAGACCTTGTCTCCACGAGAGGTCTCCAAAATCTAAACAGGGGTGATGGCCCCCAGAGTCCCGGCTGCTTGGGGTGTGCGGCATGAGGACCACCTGAACCCTGTGGTTTGAGCCCCTGGGAGCCACGATTGTGCAGCCATGCCCCATCCTGGCCTCTGGAGATGCCAGCAACCAAAAGAGGCTTCCGACGTGCATCGACAGCCATCTACAGCTCCCCCAAAAATGGTCTATGTGGGTGGGGGACGATGGAGTGATTGGCAGAGGAAGGTGCCCTCCCCACGTCTGATGGTGGCAGCCTGGCTGACCAGAACTTGGGCTGGCCATGGCTTTGCCGGACCACTTTGATCATTCTGTGCCCAACGGCCACCCTAACTCGGGACCATCTGTTCCCTGAGCTCACACGCATCTTTGCCATGGGGTATGAGTGTGGTGGGTGGAGGCTTGCCTTCTGGGATGCGTGGCTGAAGGTGGAGGATGGACATGTCCGATGGCCACCTTTGAAAACTCCTGTGAACAACAGGCATGATGCTGCCTGTTCTCTGCCATCCCAGAGGGTGACTCCTCATGCTGTGTGGCAAGGGAGGTGGTGGTGGCGGTGCTGATGATTATTATTATTTGGAGTCGGAATCCCACTCTGTTGCCCAGGCCTGAGTGCAGGGGCATGCTCACAGCCACCACAGACTCCACCTGTCAGGGTCAAGCCATCCTTCTGCGTCAGCCCCCTGAGTGGCTAGAACCACAGGCCTGCACCACCATGCCCAGCTAATTGTAGGATTTACTTTTGATGTCTGAAACAAAGTCTCGCTCAGTGTCCCAGGCTGGTCTTGAACCCACAGGCTCTGGCTGTCCACTCGGCTTGGCCTCTGAAGGGCCGGCATGCCAGGCTGAGCACCTGAGCCTGGCCTGTGGTGGTGGTGGTGGTGGTGGTTGGTATTATTATTCTGAGTCACAGTCCCGCTCTGTTGCTCAGACCAGAGCACAGTGGCCCACTCTCAATGACCGTGGCCTCCATATACTGGGCTTCAGTCATCCTGCCACCATGGTCTCATGAGTGGCCCAAACAACACGTGTTTGCCCCCATGCTCAGCTCATTTTTTTGACTTCTTGTAGAGACAAGGTCTTACCAAGGTGCCCGGGTTGGTATCAAACCCGGGGACTCAGGCCATACTCTTGCCTTGTCCTCCCAAAGCACCAGGGTGACTGATGTTAGCCCCCATGCCCAGTCTTCACACCCCACTTGGGGCCCCACCATGAGGCCCTCTCCCTTCAAACGACCTGGGGCCCCTGAGAGGGCAGGTGGTCACCTGCCATGCCTGACCCATGGGAGCACTTGGTGCAGGAGTGTGTCTTCCCAGGGCATCCACGCCTCTGCCTGCCTCGATTCCCAGTGTGGACCTGCTGCTCCTCCCAGGGTTTGCCTCAGGGAACGGAGGGCGTGACTCTCAAATCATAGGGGGCAGAAGTCGGGTGACTCATGTCTGTCTCCTTGGCACTCGGGGAGGCCGAGATGGAAAGATGACTGTAGCCCAAGAGCTGAGACCCGGCTGGACACCATAACAAGACTCCATCACAACCCCTAACCAAACCCAGAAAACTTTCAGTGAGGGCAGGGCTCAGCTGGAAGATTGTCTCAGGACCAGAGTTCAAGACCAGGCAGGAAGACCAGGATGTCAACCAAATGGAAAGCCTATGATCTCAGCAGTTTGGAAGGCCCAGGCCGAGAGGATATCTTGATTTGGGTGGTTTGAGAGCAGCCATGGCTAACAAGTGATGAAACAAAAAAGAGAGAGAGGTAAAGAAAAAAAGAAAGAAAGAATATATTAGTCAACAAAGAAATCCATTCTCCTGCAAACCTTCTCCCCTCATTCCTTCTGCCCCCCATGTATGAGGGTCCCCCAAGCTTGGTAACTTTCAGTCACAACCCCCACCAAATGGCTGCCACTGCTTTGGTGCGGGAGTTTGTGAGGATACCTGGCTGGTTCCTGCCGGCTCTCCTCTCTGAGGTGAGAAATGTGCTCCACGCAGGGTGGCCCTCTGACCCAGCAACAAGGACCTTATGCAAAGAAAAGCCGTGGAAACGTCCCTCACCCTGTGACATTTCTTTCCCCCAGTCCCATTTTTTCTGGCTCTAAAGACAGTCGCCCTTTGAACACACAACACTCATTTGAGAATTTCTGTAGGATTCTGATGTTTTTGGAGAAAGGGTGTGGCTCTTTTGCCAGTCTGAGGCACAGAGACACCACCATTGTTCACTGCGAGCCTCGAAATCGTGGGCTCCAGCAATTCCCCCACTCAGCCTCTCGAGTGGCAAGGATGATGGGCACCATAAGCCCAGGTCACCCCTTTGGATGGGTGCAGAGATGGGGTCTCCCTATGTGGCTGGCCTGGCCTTGAGCTCCTGGGCTCCAGCTATCCTCCTGCATCAGCCTCCCAGAGCACTGGGACTCCAGGCCTGGACCACCAGGGCCGGCTTTCTGGTTTATATTTGATGAAGGATCGAGCCTGGACTCAGGGGCTCAACCTCGTCATCCCAGAACTTTGGGAGGCTGAGGTCAGAGGCTGGTCCCAGACCACGTGTCCAAGACATGCCCAGGAAATTCAGCAAGACCTCATCTCTACCCTCCATCCCAAATGAGCCAGGCATGGTAGCACATGCCTGTCACTCCGGTTCCCCGGAAGGATGGGGGAGAAGGCTCACTGGGGCCTGGTGGGCTGAGGCTGCAGATGCTGGGAGCAAGCCACCACCCTCCACCCTGGGTGACAGAGGGAGACTCTGGCTCAAGGAAAAAAAGAAAAAAGGAAAAAACGATTCACATCCATTTGTGTATGGAGCTTGGATCTTGGTGAACAGAGAGAGATCATTCGGGAAGGAAGACCCAGCCTGGGGCCTAGAGGACCCAAAAGATGGTGGATCAGCAGACAATTGGGCTGTGGCTTTGGGAGGCCGAGGTGGGGAAACTCTGGATCCCAGGAGTTGGAGACCAGCCTGGGCTACATAGTGAAAACCCGTTGGTCCCAGGAACGCAAAAACTGGAGTTGTGTTTGGTGGCACTCATGCTTCCGGTTACATGGGATGCAGTGGACTCCATCCCACAATGTTCCTTTGCATAAAACCCATCAACAGAACATGCGAGTTCAGGCCAGGCACTGTGGCCCATGACTGTCAGCCCTGTGCCCTATGAGGTCGAGGCAGGAGGCTGCCTGAGCCCAGGGGTCAGAGACAAGCCAGGCGACATGGCCGGACCTCCTCTCAGCAAGAGGTCCCCAAAATCGAGTCAGGCGTGGTGCCTTGCAGAGTTCTGGCTGCTCAGGCCCAAGGTAGGAGGACTGTCTGAGCCTCCTGGGAGGCCCTGGGAGCCAAGATCATGCCAATGCACCCCAACCAGGCCCATGGTGATATCTGGTGACAAAAAAAGACGCCTCCTATGAGCATCACCATGTGCATCCACGGCTCCCCAGGGAAAGGTCCACATGGAAGGGGGGCGATGGAGTGATCGGGAGAGGAAGGCCCTTCGTCTTGGCTGAAGGTGGCAGACAGGGGAACTGGAACCAGGATTGGTCATGGTGTTGCTGGGATTGCCTTGATCACTCTGTTACCAAAGGACACCCCTAACTGGGGGCCATCTGTTCCATGAGTTCACAGGCGTCTTTGT